>NW_006434369.1:1400754-1409595 GCF_000325575.1 Pteropus alecto
TCCAGGAGCATTTAAAAATCATAGCAAAGAAGCGGAATAGTTTCTAAGAATACACTGAAAACACTATCAGTGTTTTCACTGAAAAAGGAATGGATATCTAATCCAAGGATAACCTCATTTCAACTAAGAATAATCTAAAACACTAAAACAAATCTTTATGGGATCATAAATAATAACCGGAAACAAATTACTTAAATATTAATTTTAAAGAAATAGATTTTTCGAGAGAAATTCTCAAAGGAACTAATATAATTTCTTTTAATTTGTACATATGCACAGGGCATTATAATTTAGTATGAGTCAACCTTCAAGTTGTACTTTTTAATTCAAACTTTTTAAAAGTCTTTAATTATGTTTAATTCTACTTCCAGCTTTTAACTCCACCACTGATCCTTATCTGTTCAACTCTGATGCTAATGAATCTCAGCTTTCTGATATTTGAAACTTAACACCATCAGAATTGAGCACTAGTTTTGAAGGTCTACAAATTTCATGATACTCTCCTTCATGTCTATCTACATTTGCAATTGTTCTAGGGTAGCGCATGTAACTGGTAATATTTTTTTAAAGAGAGTTCTCAATCAGTTATGCATTTCAAAATGGTTAAAATAAAAATGGCTAGTCGATTTTAATTTTTAAAGCCACCTAGGTGTTTTCCCCTTACAGTGATATTGCATGGTATCTCCAGTTCTTTCCTTCCGACTTCTTAGTAAATGCAGGAACAATAATATATGAGCACAATAGTAAAAACAAAACAAAACAAACAAAAAAAAAACAACAAAAAAACATCTTTCTAGAAAACCAAAAAGGCTAAAAAATCCTGTCTTCTCTCTCAATTCACTTATGTATCAGCTAACAAATACAGTTATACCAATGAATATTTCCATTTTATGTTCAGGGGCTCAAGCTATAATGCTGTCAAGTCTCATCCACAAGACTCCCACCCACATCCCATTCTCTGTCCCCCAAAAAAGATAACACTAAAGAACTGTGTCAGACAGTGTTAATCCTGGGATATACCACTGAAAATAATATTTTAGTACTCTACCTAACACATTCACATGTAATGGAAGAGATAAAGTTAACAGACAATTATAATTCAATATAATAAGGCAGGATACAAAGATAAGCAAACACAGGGTGCTATGGAAATATATATGAGGGACTTTCAACACCATCTGAAGAAGGGAACAGCTGGGGATTTTCAGGAGAGTTCCCCAGAGGAAGTGATGTCTAAAAGAGACTAAGAGGTAAGTATCTACTTCATATCACATCTGCTAAAATGGCTTTAATAAAAAAAGAATGACAACAGCAAGCGCTGGGGAGGATGTGGAAAACTGGAACTCTCATATATCACTAGTGGGAATGTAAAATGGAACACCCGCTTTGGAAAACTGACAATTCTTCAAAATGTTAAACATAAAATTGCCCTGTAACCCAGTTATTTTACTCCTAGATATATACCCAAGAGAACTAAAAACATACATCCACACAAAACTTTGTACAGGAATGTTCATAGCAGTATTATTCAAAATAGCCAAAAAGTGTAAACAATGCAAATGTCCATCAATTGATGAATGAATAAATGTGGTACATTACAAAATGAATTCTTATTCAGTCATAAAAAAGAATGAAGTATTGACACACACTAAAAGACTGTACAAACATAGATAAACCTTGAAAAGATTATGCTAACTAAAAGAAGCCAGAAACAGAAGTCCACAAATTGTACGATTCCATGAAATGCCTGAAGTAAGCAAATTGTAGAGACAGAAAGTAGATTAGTGGTTTCCAGGGGGTGGGGAGAAGAGAGGAATGAGAGTGACATTAAATGGATGTGGTGTCTCTTTTTGTGGTAATGAATATTATGGAATTAGATCATGGTGGTAATCTTACAACTCTGCGAGTATACTACTACTGCAATGTCACTTTAAAATGGAGAATTTTAAGGCATGTGCATTCTATTTCAAAAAGAGAAAAAATAAGAGTGAGCCAGTGAAAAGAAAGAAGAAAAAGTAGCAAGAATGGAAGATAATAAAGAGAAAGGGAAAACTGATTGAGTTCCAAAGCATGGGAAGAAGGGAACCGAGTGAGACTGAGGGAGGGGGCCACCTTCCACTAGGGCAAAGGCACAGACTGTGGGTGCAGCTTACTTGTGTGGACGTAAAGGCAGAAGTTGAGGGAGTTGATGGCTAAAGCTTCTCTTCTGACCATGAGATAAATAAGCAGCAACTTGGGAGGGTAGGAAGCTTGAAGTGAATAGAGGAAGTTATGAACGACCTCTATGGAGAAAAGAAGAGAGAGATGATTGAAAACTAAGCCAGTTATTGAAAGTTTCCCCACACTTCCTTTAAAAAGCAAACAAGCAAACAAAAACCTCCTGTGTTTAACACTGTAAAACAATTGGTGTAGACGCGAATGAACAGGGGGGGTCTCAAGAGAGATTTTCTCTTCAGGCAAACCTCTTGGATCCCTGGACTGGAGTGTGAGAGGCTCTCCTTTCTCTTACTCCTGCTTCTGTACAGAAACGTTTACGGTGTTTCCAAGGCACTCTTCTTCATTTTATCAACTGTTTAAGTCCTGTGGTGAGCAGCTTCTTAGTTATTTGGAGTTTCCTCATATTTTACAATACTATTTCAACAACTAGGCACTATAGACCTCAAACATTGATATGAAGTTGACTTTTATGCAACTGTTCCTACCCTTAAGGGAAAACAAGTTTTTCTCCTTATTCACTGCATCTTAATTTTCTCTTTTTATTTTCATATTTTTTCAATTTGTTTTCATAAGTTTTTCAACATTAAGAAACCAGAATTCCAAAACTATTCCTTTTTAATTTTGTACAATACAGTAAAAACTAAAAGCTAAGCATTCTTATACTGGTATTTTTCATTTCAAAACGATTTCAAATTTGCAGAAAAGTTGTACCAACTGTTCAAAGATCTTCTATATTCTCTTCACCCAGAGATCCCATTCAAGTTGAGCCAACCATTTGAATAATGTTCTTTCTGGCCAAAGAATCTGGTCCCAAATCACACTCTGTACTTGGTTGTCCTCTCCTCAGTCTCAGTCAACACGGAGCAATACCCAGCTCTTCCTTGATTCCTTCCTTCAATTCCCCTTACATTACTGAACATTGCTGGTTAATTGTTTCGTACAATGCCCCAAACTGTTATCAGTCAGGTTTCCTCATTAGAAAATGCAAGGATTACATTTTTGGGAAATCATGCTTTATTCTTCTCATTGCATCCCATCAAGTGACACGTGATGTCTTTTTGTCACATTACTAGTGATGGTAACTTTGATCACTTAAGGGTGCTCTTTATAATTAATAAGGATTTATAGACAGAAATGTTGAAGTTATACAAATATCCTGATCCTCATCCAATTTTCATTCACTAGTTTTAGCATCCATTGATGTTTGTTACCTGAATTGTTATTATGACTGCCAAATCGCCATCTTTCTAATTTCACCATTCTATTTATTAAACAGCATTCTATTTTAAGGAAGAACTTTCTCTGCTCCCCACTTATTTATGCATTTATGTCACTATTGCCCCACAGATGCCTGGTTTGTTTAATGAGATATAATCTAAACAGTACCAGGTTTGCCTAGTGGGAATTCCTTCAAGCTGGCTCCTGTGTTCTTTTGGCACCTTCCCACCACTCTTTGAAAACTTCTATATTTTCTGGCACAAGGTATTCAAAACTCATTTTGCACCTTCTCTGCCCCAACCCTAGTACCAGATATTTTTCGAAGATCACTGGTTCCTTTTAGCAAAGACTGGTTTTACAAACTAAGATGTGGACAATAAATGTGCTCTTGTTCACTGAGCTTTCACTGTATCTTGGCCCTTCCAATAAGCAAAGTCCGGAAATGGGTGTGTTGTGTGTGTATGTCTGTCTACGTACACGTTCACAGATATGCACACACTTTAACATTTATATCTGTTATATATTGAAATTTCTCTCTATATAATTTCTACATATTAAAATCTGTAAATTCACACCAATATCTCAAATTCCAGTTCATAGCCTAGGGTTCGTCCTAGCTTTCCCCCTTTTTTATATTTGTAACTTTCTTCTCTAAAATTAAGAAGTCTGGCTCCCATTATCTTCAATATATGTGCTCATTAGCCTCACTGGATCTCCTCGTTCAGACCGACCTCCTGGCTTTTTGACTAAAGTATTTAAAAAGAAGAAATGAATGAAGCAATGAAGGAAGGATAGATGGCAATATCAATTTTTTTGAAATTTGGTAATCTGATAAAAACATAATCTAGGCCTAAAGACTAAATATATCAACACAGAACCTCATTCCCTAGCCAAAGTAGAAAGAGTTTGAAGTTGTTTTCTAATGGCTTCTCCTCCGTCTTTCAATATGTATAAAATATATAATTGTATACATATTTACAATGAGAAGGACTGACATGTATTATGTTATTGAGTAACAAAACTTTCAAGAACAAGGTGTCACTTTCAAAACAAAGAAAAGAAATTCTATCTAGCATATTCTCACTGAACATCCCACCCCCCTTCTAGTAAAGATGGGGAAAGTGGGGCCCAGGAAAGTCGGCCGCAGAGCTAATCAGTAGCAAAGCACAATCCCACCCTTAGGTTCCTGATTTTCCAGATCAGTATGTCACACTACCTTTGAAAATGTCTTCCAACTAACAGACAATTTTAAAATATGTCCACCAAGAAATATGCAGTGCTGCATGCCCTCCTGAGAAAAATTTATACCCATGAATGTAGCAAGCCTATTTTAATAACTAGAAGAGAACAATCTCTTCCATGAGAATATTAATAACACACACAAATGCTGAACTATAAACATAGTTCGCATACCCAGAAACTGTTCTTTACTTTAGTATTCTGCAATTCCTTCAAGTCATCAAAAGTAGCATTAATCAGCACAGTACCATACATATGAAGAAATGCAAAATGAGGGTAAGACCGACTACCTCATCGGCATACAGGAAAGACTAAGACAATGTTGTAAAATATAATGTAAATGGAGCTGGGCTACACTGTTACAAGGGGCTTTTTCCCTTGATGTAAATAGTTTGTCAAAAAGCTGATTAAACCAACTTTGTGCAACACGGTATCAGCTCTAGCACTAAGCTTACATTAAGCATCCCACTAAGCAGGTCATTCCAACTTTGGTGTCCTAGTTTCCTATTCCTTCTCTGTAAAATGTAGATGACAGCACCTAGTTCTCAGAGCTGGCATACAAATTAAGTGAGAAAAAAGTATGTAAAGTTCTGAACATGAAGCCTGGCACCAGTGCTCAGTTAATAAATGACAGTTCGCCTATTGTCACCACCCTTGTCACAGCAGCTGCCATCACTATCTTCATTATCAGAGCTATCGTCATTACTTTCAGACCTTAATGTTGCTCTCAATGCATACTACTAGTGGGAAATGAAAGCTGTTTGAAATTTGCTATGGTCATAAATAAAATAGAGCTCATTTTACATTTGCAAGAGGACATTTAGGCAACTCCCAAATCATTTCATTGTTCTGAATTTGGCTTCACACAATCCTTAAGGATGATCCCAGGCTCTAGCTTTCTCCCTCCTCCCACCAAGAGATTGGACACTATCGGTTTACCCAAATATCTTGGGTCCAAAGATGGCATTTATCTTACGTGATGTGTGTGATACTCTGATACTTCGCCACACAAGGGCTAATGAAGGGTGAAATTTTAGACTGGGATAAAAAAAAAAAAAAAAATTAAAGAAACGAGACGATTTCATGCAAAGGCGGCAAAAACGATAAAACCCTTAAAAGATTTAAAGCAGATTAGGGACAAAAACAGTCTTCAGGCAGGCCAAAAATGGTAGCTCTCTTTTCTTGGTACGTGACTCCTGACAAACTAAGCTGTTTCATTACTTAAAGCTTAGCTTGTTTAAAACTGTTTTTTCTTTTCTAGAAAAAAAAAAAAAAAAAGTCTAGTGTTCAACGAAATACCAGGTGCACTGTGGCTTTCACTCTTATTTAAAAAAGAAAAAAAAAAAGAAAACAACACCTATTGTCACTCATAGGCCTAGCCTGTTGAGCAGGAATTAAAATCTCTTTAAAAAGAAGCTTTGCATGGTTCATGTGTCAGGCAGACATGAGCTGGATCAGCTTACAGAAGGGGCCTGAGATAAGGCAACTATAAAAGGTTAGAAGGAAGCAGCCCCCAGCAAAACCTATGATTTCTTTACTCATCTCACTCACCCTCGCTCCCTCTCTCTCTCTCCCCTTTGTAAGAACTGGTACAATGTGCAACACAGATGAAAGAGTAATTTCTTTTCCTTTATTAATGACAGCACTAGATTCTGAAATTAGCCCATCAGGAACAAATATCTACCTCCCATTTCTAAAGATCTCTTTATTTTTCTCTGAAAATCATGAAACAAAAAATATCAGTATAAAGCCCACTATAAGGCCTTTGATTTTATTAGGTCCAAAGGTACAAAGCCTGCAGAGCCCAGACGGGTTGGTTTATTTTAAAAGAATGCATCAAATATTAGCTGAAAATTGGTTGTAAATGGGGCCACTTAAGCCTCCATGGAAAGGAATTGCAAAGGCTTGGGATTAAAATTGCAGGAAGCCAAAAAGAAAATTGAGGATGAGGAAATGATGACTGATGGGCTTGGTGCTATTATCTCTGAGAATACTAAGGACATAGACGCTTTGAAAAAAAATTGCATAGGTGACCTTGAGAACAAGTCCAGACTGAGAAGGCAGCTGGGTGTAGCTTCCTGCAGGGATGGAAGTGGAGCAGGCAGAGTTCCTCATTTCCAAATGGATGATGAAGATGTTTCAGATAAGCAGTTTTGATTTCCTTTTAGCATGCAGAGCTGCAAGCTGCATCTCCAAGAATAAATGTCATGCTGGCCTTGTAAAAGGCTCCATCTTCAGTAGCTGTAGTTTGAAACTCTTAAACGGTCCCAGAGGATTTCATGACTTTGGGACATAGGAGATTGGAGATTAAAAATGAATTCTATTGACGAAATTACTGTACCGGCTTTTTGTCTTCATCCTTTGTCATCACACACAGAATGGGGAGCCCTAAACCTTTAAGGAGACTCAATCTAAACTTCCCAAAGCTGGTTCAAAATGAGAACTAGGAGCAAATCCTGGATCCTGGGTTATGTAAGTGCTGCAAATTCTCATTGTACACTTGAACTTTCTGAAGGTGGATTTGCTAATGCATTCCTTCAGATCAGTGGTTCTTAAACTGGTTAATATCAAGACATCTTTATTAATCTAAATAATTACTGTGGATGCTGAGAGCTTTTTCTTTTTCTTAGATGTAGGTTACATCTATCAATATTTACCATGTTACAACTTAAAAACAATATTTATTAATTCATTGAAGAATCATCTAAAAACCCATTACGATTAACATAAGTAATTTTTTATAAACAATGTTTAGATTTTTCCCAAACATGTAATGAGAACAGAGGCATTGTTTTATGTTGTTGCAGATGTTTTCCATGCCTGGCTTAATACAAGCTAACTGGAGTCTCCTATCTGCTGCATTCAATCTGTTGTGATGTCATCTTTTGGTTCAAATACATAAAGAAAACCCATTCTCAAACAAATATTCTCAGCAGTAGTTGGAAAATGAAGAAGTAATATTATAGCTTTTTCAGATAATTTTGGATATTCTTTCCTTGATATTATACCAAAACTCAACAACTGTAGTTTTTACAGAATTCTGAACCTGTGTCAGTGAACTTTTCATACTCATATATTAAATTCCATTGACCTATTTAGCCCTTGATCTTTACCCATGCACAATTTTGTAATATCAATCACTGGCCATTTAGAAAATACTGATTCGCTGAGTTATGCAAAGGTTCCAAATGTACAATGGAAAATTTCACGGTATACTTGTGAGAGAATAAGATGAAAGAGGCAAATAACATCTGAGTATTATGATAAAAATAGATTTGACCATGTAGATCCACCAAAAAAGGTCATGGGGATCTCAGGGGTCTGTGAACCAAACTTTAAAAATTGCTGCTTTTTGCTATCTTGGCACCTGAAAACTGTGACTTGAGAATGTGGCAGCAGTTTGCCAGGTCATTTTAAAGGCCAATTAACATGAAAATAAAAGAAGTCCCTAAGTTGACTTTACACCTGGAATTGGTCAAAACTTCTAAATATGAGAGTTCTATCTGGTTTCTAAGTTATCTACAAGAAACTGGAAAGGACACAACCCAGTGGACTTGATACTGCTCTCTACTACGAAAGTACCTCAGTTTAAGTAATGGCAACCATGTCTTCAGTTGAAATCCGGATATAAAAAAAAAGTTTTATGACTAACAAGCCAGAATCATTTACTATTGATTTTTTTCCCCTTTGTGAAATTCTGAGGTTTAGTGATTCCTTCCAAATCATTACTTGTTAGTGGCCCAACTGCTACTAAGAGAATTTTAGACTTGAAGTCATTAGACCCTGACCACCTACATTCTCAAATGTCAGCTCTTAGGGCAGGGACCTTAACTGTCCTGTTTAACACTGTATCCTCAGTCTCATCACCTAAAACCAGTGCCTGTCTCCTATTCGAGCTCAAAACTACTCGTGAAATGAATGGTTTAATTTGTAATTTGAATTTGAATATTTTAATGGCAAATATGACACTGTGTGTACCACACTGAAGAAATGAATAGAAACCCAGCATCGATAATTCTATATAATATAATGGCATTTTGATGGATGAGAAAAAAAGATGAACTGTTTATCTGTAAGTCTGCTTTAACCAAAACTTTAATTCGCAAGCATATTTTTAGTGAACATTTCATGAAATTCAGATTTGAATTCAAATTCTAACAATTTTTA
>NW_006434369.1:1409651-1416752 GCF_000325575.1 Pteropus alecto
CTGTTGATAGTGTTGCAATGCAATCTGATACTGCTTTTAAAGAGAAAAATTTTCTCCTAATTCTTTAGAGATCAAAGTTCTAGGCAAAATCTGGGCACGAAATGATACCTTAACTAAAATATTCGTGCGCGTGTATGCATATGAACCTGTCATTGAAGTTCTGATTTGTGCTATAGCTGCAAAAATGGTTCCACTGTCCTTTAACTCATAATAAAAGAGAGGGGTGAAGTACAGAGAGGAAATGCAGACAGCTAGCTTTAAAAGTGGCTCAACAGTTCAGAAGTTTTGATGGTTGGGATTATGTAGGTTATTTTTTTCTAGTCCTGATTGGGGCCTCCTTGGTGAACAGAAGTGACTATGCAATAGGATTGATTATCTGTTCAAGATGGCTTATGCCGCAAGACTGTAAAAAATTGCAGATGGCTTTGGTTACAAGAGGAGCTATCAGTCATTCTGAACTATTGACACATTTTTATGTACTGTAGTCTCAAATCACTCACTAAGGTTACCTATTCATCCATGAAATCTAAAACTTGGAGTTCCACCTGAGGGAAAAGGAGAGATTTAAACTGAAAAGTCTACTCTCCCTAGTCTTATAACAACATCACATTTTAAAGCTAGATGGAAGGGCAAGACTAAGTTCCCTTAAGCTCAGCATCACAGAAGAGAACTGGCGTCCAGCTACCACCTTTGGTCAAATGATAACACAGAGCTATCTGTCCCAGGATTGGGAAAAGCTACTTCAACTCTTTTCACAGCTTTGATTTATGATTGGTCACAAACAAATAAAAATTATAGTGAATATTTATTTTTCTTCAACAGTGTTGTCACTGGACAAATTGCAGAGAAAAATCAATTCCGGTCTGGTCCCAGGAGCTTAAAAATTATTAAGCACATGCTAACTTTCTTGCATTATTAGAGTCAAATAACTAACACAGAGCCAAGAGAGAATCTCCTTCAAGAAACAGACAAAAATACTGCAATTATGGCTATGTGCTTGGTTTCCCTACTATAAGATGAACCTCCTCAGAAGGTTTGCCTGCTGACTAATGATCACAGGGCCATGTTTTTAAGCACATAATGCTAGATTTGAGATGAAGTGGCAAGTGGTTTTTATTGACACTTCTTTCCTAATATAAAAATTCTCAATCTAGATCTAAATTAATGAATTATATTCCACAGTCCCACAGTTCCTCTCTTAAATTCCAAGCTCTGTGCAATCCCATTTTTGTCTGCTTTCCAAAACTGGCAGCCATTCCCTGGGACTCTATTATATCCAACCCCATCAAGCAAATGAGTCATTCTATAAAGTGTTTCCTCTCTTCCTCTCCATTCTACTGTCTAATATTTGGTCATTTTATAGTTCATCAGAACCTTTATTAAGCAGAATCTTATCAAGCAGAAATTTGGACAAAAAGTAGTAAACTCAACTGTCAAAGGAAATGTAAGTTATCACAGGGAACAGAAGAACCCACCAAAGGGCTGAACCAAAGGAATAAGCATAATAAGCCAGAAACTGAGCAGCCCACAGGAAGACCAAAAAAAGGCCAAATTTGGAACAGCTGAATCTCTGCCTGTGTCAGAGATGCTACATCAAGGGTCACTGGATATCAGAAGGAAACATCCAGATTAAAGCATGGAGTGAAAAAGGAATAGCAACATATGAAATCCAGGTTAATACTTAGGGAATTAGAATCCCAGAAAAAGTGAGGAGAGAATGGGGTGAAAGCAGTATCTGAAGAGATAACGGTTGAGGATTTTCCATAACTGATCACAGAAATCAAGCCACAGATTCAAGATGTGCTACAAATCTTGAGTGAGGTAAACCTGAGGAAATTCACACCTAGACTATTCGAGTAAAACTGCTGAAAACTGTAAATAAAAATGAAACCTTAAAACTGCTAGAACACAAAAACAAAGTGAACATTATTAAATCTGTGGGGGTGGGAGATTAATGGAGGAGACTGAGTATTTTCAAATGGCAAATATAAGACTGACAGATTCCCAACACAATCATGGCAAACCAGAAGACACGATATCAGAAATGATATCTTTAATGCACTGAAAGAAAATAACTTCTAAGAATTCTATAACCTGTGAAAATATCCTTCAAAAATAAAATCCTTTATATAAAATCTGAGGAATCTTATCACCAGAATACCTGAACTAATGAAATTCTAAAGGGAGCACTTAGGCAGAAGGAAAATATTCCCAGCCAAAAAACTTGGTGTATAATTCTTCCCAATGAGTATTCAAGTAGGTCTGAAAATATCAGATTAAAGAGCTGAAGATTGAAGAGAATCTTTAGGTCTCTGCTTCATCTGTCCTATTCAATATTTATTTCCATGACTTGAATGGCATTAAAAGAAAATAAACACAGAAAATATGAAATTGTAAACACTATTTAAAATTCAAAAGTATGCCCCCATATACCACAAAACTAACCAATTCACTTTTACTGAAACACTGATTTGGAGCTCTATAATTACCTCTACTTGCCCTTAGAATATCTTACATTCCCATTTCATCATTTCAAAACCAACAAAATCTCTGTCCTTCCCTCAAGACATATTTTAAGTTCCCCTAACAAACATGTATTGATCATCTACTATGTGCCTGTTTTTGCTGATTTTATACAAGGTACTGTGTTAGCGTTTAGAACAGACAGATTGCACCCGCTGTCTTCCAGTATAGAGATTATCTTGTTATCTTTCCTGAGTGCACATAACTGAATATATTCCATCCTCCTTCTAACAGGAAAAACTCCTAATCGCCCATGATGGCCATTTGGTTTTTGTCAGGTTTTTTTTTAACTCATCACTACACCACAATCTCCCTGAGACTCCTGCATCAGTAATCCCTCTACATCATTAACACAGTGCTCTGCACGCCAAAGCTTTTACATAAACATCCACTGAATTAAATCTTGACAAGCAGCAGCAACGGGCCCCAACTCACATAATGGAGTTTATTAAAAATCAAATAGAAAATACTTCATTTAGGATTTGAAAAATTAACTGTGTAAGTATTGGGTGGGAAGCCCTGACTTGGAATATGAACAAAAATACCTCAACATTCAAGCTAATAAAAAGCTTAAAACATTTCAAATGTCTTCTTTAGGCTGAATCTTGCTTTTATAGGCTAGGGCAGACTTCACACACATAAAGCCATCTTCCTATCCAAACACCCACAGAAACTGAATTTTCTATTCCTCCTGGACATGGTCTTAAAAGACTTCATAACAAAACACTACAAGGAACACACAATGAGAACCGCAATTCATCTGAATATCTCTTAGCTATTCCGTATTTGAGGTATAGCCAAAACTATACCAACTTTTTTCCCTTGTTCTGAGCTTTGAAATATAACGTTACTTTTGCCAAGCTTTCTACCACTCCCAAAACAATTTTGAATTTTCTTTATTTGTTAAATTAAACTTTGCACTCTATAGTTTTTTTGGTTATTTACTTAATGTTCTGGGGATAAAACTGTTTGAAAGGCAAGTCTAGATTTTTACCACATGCTGTTCTTGCAAAAAAAAAAAAAAAAAAAAGATTCATTGCAAAGGTCTGGACATTTGAAGTCTCACCTCCCTCGTGTCATTTTACTATGTTAATTTTGTAACTCAAGCTTTAAAAAAACATCATACAAAAAGTCCTCCATCTGACCTGGCACTCTTCAGTATACGACCACCATATTCTTTCTTTCTCTTGTCTTTTTATTCTTCCCCAAATGCTGTTCTCAGTGCTTCTATCTGTAAGTTTAAAGGTTGTTTTTAAATAAAGGTGCATTATCTCCTTAATAAGAAAAAAGGTCAACATAGGAGTCTTGGGTTGAAAGTGAGCCTTAGTGTTTAACATGTTGCCAAGATACTTAGCTTTCTCAGCCTCAATTTCCTTATCTGTGAAATGGGGCTAACGACATTGAGTTCTCAGGAATGTTTTCAGAATAAAACTAAATAAGAAGTGGAAATCTCTGAACATAATACCTGAAATGATAGAAAGATATATATGTACATACATACATATGTGTATGCATTCTTCCTTTCCAACTCCTGTCTTTCCATTCCTTTACCCAAGAATGAGTACCTCTCCACTTCATTGCTACCAAAAAGCTGAGTTTACCTCTCTAGATTAATTTCGAATTCCCTTATTCTCTAAGCCATACCCAGCATTCAGTTTACACTTCTGAGTCATAAACACTCATCTCCTACTCCTAATATTTATTTTAGGAACTATGGGTATGTCCTCTATTGAGGTTGTTCTTCACAGAACATTCTCATTACCATCCCCATTCTTGCAATTTCTTTATGGCATCTCCTTCCCCGACGACCCACACAAACGCTAGCTCATAGCCTTGAAGATCAAATTGTTATTCCCTTTAAACGTGCATTCTTCCTGCTTCTTCCTGAGAGAAATTCCACCCATATCCATGACTCCATCATTTTTATACACGACCCTAGTCTAGGAAACCAAGTCATGTTCCTTTTGTACATCCTTTTTTCCTCTACCAAAGTTATACTATTGAGTCTCCTATTATCTTGTCTCTCAAAAGTCCTCATATAACTTTGGTAGCACGTTAAGGATACCTACATTTCTATAAGACAAAAACAAAAGGTCTTTCTAACTAGAGAGGCTTTCTTTTTATTGAGTGTTTTCTGTATGCTAGGTTGTGTTGTAAGCACTTTACATGCACGAATGCATCAAATCTCATAATAAGTCTACTTACTATTAGGTAGACTGGATTATTATCCCCATATAATAAATAAGGCAAGTGAGACACAACATTTAACTCCAAATGACTAGAGAACGCCTAGCTACTAAGTGACAGATCAGGCATTCATACCCTGCACCACTGTTACAGGTAACCCCAAAGTCAACTATGTGCTGGAAGGTGGTCAAGTCAACATTGTTCCCGTAGAATGCTGGGCTGACAAGATCTAAGCTCAGCCTCTAGGTCCCACACCAATGAGGGTGATGAGAAAGCAGTGCTCCTGGGGAGGAAACAGGAGTCAATGTGTCTTTGAAAAAAAAAAAAAAAAACCCTCATGACCTTCTGCAGCTCACCTCACCCTCCGCCCTGTACTCTCCAGCCCTGCTTCGGGATGCATGAGGGGATGGTGGGGGTTGCACTGTTCTCACATCACTTAAGTTCGTGACTTGAGCCTGGAAGCATTATGCGAATCCCTCTCCTCTTTCCTTCCTAAAGCTTTCACTTTCTCAAGAGTCTCGCAGAGAATCTTCTGTCTCATCCTTCCACTTCTGACAGTACACACACTGATTTTCAGACTCCAGGAAGTCTACCTATTTCCTGGCTTGCATGGAAGTCACACGTATGTTTACTTTATCATAATTCATCCAGGTGTATGATTATGCAAATTTTTCTGTATGCGTGTAACACCTTAATAACAATTTTTTAAAAGCATATACATTTCAGCCCCCAAAACACATGTAAAAATATTTTAAAAATATTTTTAATACTTCATTTTCAACTTAACCCATCTGATAATGACTTCATACTTGAGAGCTTTGAAATATCTTTTTTATACTTAAAAATGTTAAATGAGCTGGTACATGAACAGGTCAGATCTTAAAAGCTCCTTAAATAGCTTAACCCTCCGCCTCCCACAATTCACATACCCCAAGATCCAACTTTCTGAGCTACTTGAACACACGTTTTTAATGCCTTGAATGCATCTTTATCTAATTGAACAGGTATTTATTTAGTCAACAAAGCTGAACAAAAAGAGGCAATCTCTGCCTAGTAGGGAAAACACACACATACTTCAGATAACCATGCAAATAATGTAAAATGCAGATGTGATAAGGAGAGGTACTTGATGGGTGAGCATTTCTAATAGAGAGGATTTGATGTACAGAAGTCAGTCTTGACAAGGAAGTAACATGGGAGTTGGTACCTGAAGGACTGAGCTAGAGAGATGGGAGAAGCTTTCTAGGCAGAGGGAAATGAGTGTGCAAAGGCCCTGGGGTAAGAAGAGGCTGGTGAATAAGAGGAGCTGAAAGAAGGCAACATCCTTCTCTGCTTTCAAAGTCCCTCCTCTTCCATCAAATACTGCTCAAATGTCACTTCCTCTGTGAAGCTGTTCCCTCCTTTCCGCTTGCACTGCAAATGGATATACCCCTCATACCATTATAGCGTTCCTTTTATCCTTCTGTTAGCACTTAGCTCACTGTATTGCAATTATCTGTTTATACATCTGTCTCCCTCACTAGACAGAACTCATGGAGGACAGGAGCAAAAAAGTATTATCTTTGTGTCTCTTTGCATACATGTGTAAGCATATTTTAAATGCTCACTAAGTGTTTTACCAATGAAATAGGACAACTAAACCACGCCATGCACATCCAGACATAAACATTTAACTTGAAACTGCATTACCTACTTTGTGAGTTGTCTAAATTTTTTGCAAAGACTCAGCTGTAAAGTAGCAACTTTTTAAAAAGCCTCTAAAAAAAAATGAATCATAAGGTGTTATTTACTTCAGCATCAGAAACAGCTGCCCTGACTTTGTTAGCACAACATTATTCATTTTATAAATATCACACAATTATCTAATTTCTAAGTCTCTGCATGCTTTGAAAGGTGTTATTTTGGAAACAAGTCCTGGCCTATCCTAGGGAAATTCCCAAACCAGCATTGTCATGGCTAAGTATATCTACAGAAGCATTGAAAGGCTGGACAGGAAGCATAAATCCCCCGCTCAGGACATTCAGAGTGCTGACAGCCTAGCATGGGAGGGGTTTCCACACCCTCCAGTCACAGCTGCAGTCACCTGGCCTTCTTGCACTTGCAGGTAATAATTTCAGGGCACAGCAAAACCGACTTTCAGCTTCCCTTCACCAGAAATGAAGAGCCCCTCCACACAGCTGCCTGCCTGCCTGCCTTTGTATGATTCGCCAGCAGAAGAGGGAAGGATTATGGAACAGAGGCAGGCTTGTTCACTGGCTTTTTTGCTGAGCCCTCCAAATGGGAATAGCAGCCTCAGAGGTTTTCCTTACACCGTGTCAGCAACTCCACTGCAGATTCTTCTGCCACCTCCAAACCCAATCCCACCCTTTTAGGGAGAGGAAAAACAATGAA
>NW_006434369.1:1416809-1451069 GCF_000325575.1 Pteropus alecto
CCCGCCCTATCCCCACCAAGGTCTATCTGGACCTGACATCTTTACAGGATTAAAGGGGAGGCTAGCAGTGGTGGGAGTGGTAATTTAAAACTCTGCCTCCTGGAGCCGTGTTTATGAATACAAGCAGATGTGTGTGCGCCATTCCCATACTCACAGGCACACTCCCGGAGCCCTGGAACTGAGACCATATCCCTGAGAACTGCACTCACTCAGGCTGCTGCACACCACTTCCTCCTCTGCCCTGTCCCTGCTCTGAAGGGGCAGGATGTGGACCTCCTGGGAAAGGAGCCCTTCGCCAGCCCAGTCATGCAGCCGCCCTTTGATCTCTTCCCACCAGACTGTGTTATTCTGTGAGCTGGGGTTTTTTCATACGGTTTTTTTTTTGTTTTTTTTTTTTAATCTGGCATACATGGAAGTTAGTACTCTATTACAGATTTCCTGCCTTTATCTCATTTAATTATAAAATCTCCTGGGAAAAAGGAAGGGATTCTATGAAATGCCAAAGAAAGGAGTAGAACCCATCGAGGAGAGCCAGGTTCTGAGGAGCAAGCACTCTGATAGACTGGTGGCCTGCCTGGTGCACTTCTGATGTTGCTGAATCCGGGCTCGTCTCTCAACTCTGCGTGGCTTCACCTGCTGTGTTCTTAGGATGAAACTATCTTACACAAGCTGGGTCCTTGGCACATGTCTCTCTTTCTGGGCAGGACCAGGCTGAGAGAAAACCTGTAAAGTTGAACACCGTTGAGTAGGGGATGCCCCTTGTCTGAGCTTCTGCCCCCATGCCTTTCCTTAGAGGCCTGTATATATGCTTTACACATACACTAGTGCCCCCTTATTCAGAGGGGACATGTTCCAAGACCCCCAGTGGTTGCCTGAATCCATGAATAGTACCAAACCCTATATACTATTATGTTTTTTTTCTTATCCGTAGATACCTATGATAATGTTTAATTTTCTAAATTAGGCAGAATGATTAACAATAATAATAAAACAGGTTATAACAATATAGGGTAATAAAAGTCATATAAAAATAGTCTCTTAAATATACCTTATTGTACTGTGCTCACCATTTCACTTAAAGGAAGCACTTCGTGGCTTCTCTTTGGCATGTCCAAATTGCCAGCATCACCACTCTTGAGTTTTAGGGGATTAAGTAAATAAAGGTTCCCTCCGCACAGGCACAGTGATACAGCAATAGCCAATCTCATAACCGAGAGGGCTCCTAACTAACGGGTGGGTAGTGTGTACGGCCTAGAGATACTGGACAAAAGGATGATTCACATCCTGGGACTGCTTGGGATTTCATCATGCTATGTGAAATGGAATGCAATTTAAAACTCATGAATTTATTTCTGGAATTTTCCATTTAATATTTTTAGATTGCACTTGACAGTGGGAAACTGAAACAACAGAAATCAAGACCGCGGATAAGGGGGGACTATTGCACTCCCCTTCTAAGGAAAAGACTATTCCTAGGGATGGGTCAGAATAAAGCATTCTCCTCTGAGAACCTTCTCAGAACCACCCTGTTGCCATTCCCCTCCTCACTACGTTCTTATGGTCCATGCACATGCCTTATTGGGGGCATTTATCACCTTTTTCAGGAGATTATTTAACCTATCAGTCACTCCCAATAGAATGTAAGCCCCCAGAGGGCAAGGAATGTTTAGTATATAGCATGCACTCAGTGTGGATGAAGTTAACTGGCTAAGAATTTCCAGCTGTAAACGTGAAGCCTCCAGTGAAACAAACTTTTCAGTTGTTCACTTCAAATACCAAAGAACTTGCATTTTAAATAAACTAATATTTAGTCAGAAATTATGTGCTAGGACTAGTCACAGAAGGCAAATTTGAACCCATAAAAGCAGGCCTGTTGAATCCTAACACTTCTTTATGTTCCCCTTAATGTGATATATCCAGTTGCAGTAGACATTTAATGAGTAGCTACATTCCTCATATCTAAACCCTCTTATAATGAAATTGACCTATCTACATAAACCCATTCTGAGCCACTGAGAAAGTTCTGGAGGGCAAATGCTAGTGTTTCCTTCCCAGAGTCCACCTGCCCCTCTGACACTCAGAGCGCTCAGCTTTACTAGTTTTATAATAGGCATTTAAGCTCACTACCTTGTACCTAGCTCCCTGGATAAATGGCCAGAATTTAAACTGATCCCGGCTTTTTCTAATTTTGACTTCAACAAGCCTGTAGGCAAGATCCATCAGCCCTAAAGCTCAGTAAACTGCAACTTTACAGGAAAACGGTAGGGGAAGATTATAAACCTGTCTCCGAGTGCTTAGGCATTTCCAAAATTTTGTCTCATCTCTCCTCACAGGGGAAACGTGAAGCTAGGATCTCAGACTCTACAGGACCGATCATTTAACAGAATAAACATGGTTTAGCAATAATTTAGGGTTCCCAGTTTTTAAAGCAAAGAAGACCACTTATGGATCCAACTCATAGAAACTAAAAATCTCCCAAAAGAATGAAAATTGTGGAATAGTTGTAAAATTTTGCCATCTCAATAGCATGAAATCAAAACAGTTACAGATGAACAAAGTTCATTTCTCATATTGTAGAAAAGGCATGTAAACTATGTTTTTTGAAAAAGAGTACATACTGTCCCAACCAACCTTACAATCTAGAGTTTGAGGCTTTAAATTCCACAAGTATATCCTATAATCCAGGTATCAGCAAACTTTCTACTGAGGGCCAGATACTAAATATTTTTGGTTTTATGAACCATACAGACTTTGTCCCACCTACTCAATTGTACCCTTATAGCCCAAAAGCAGCCACAGACAATATGTAAATGTGTGGATGTGGCTGTGTCCCAATAAAACTTTATTTACAAAATCAGGAGATGTAACCAGTGGTTGAGTTCATCAACATTACCAATAACATTAAATTGTGGAAGATCCGAAATGCAATAACTCTTAATTCCAAGCATAGTTCTGCCAGATAGCACTGAATTTAAGCTAAAAACATCTCAATTGCCCTAGGCTAGTCTCTCAACAGAGTATTACATATGACAATGATCTTTTGTGTCTGAAGATCATGCATGCTTCAGGACTGTTGAAATGTTTCCGGGGTCAGTGGAAACCTACACTTTCTCTTTAAAATAATCCTGAGTTTTAAGAAACTGCATGCACCAAACTGCTGGTAGATAAAAAAGTGGTAGAAACTCAGAAAAGGCAACTAGTCCATGTGGAAATCCAGGCAATTATTCTGATCGTAATATAAAAATCTACACTGATCTATTCACTACCATCATATTCAGTCACTTGTTGGAGCAATAAGCTAAACCATGGAAATACAAATATTTAACAAAAGTATATATCCAGAAAATATTAGCACCGAACAAGATCTTATGGGTCATCTGGTGAAACCATTTAATTTATACACAGAAACTGAGGTAGAGCGAAATTGTTGCTTGCCTGACATCACAAAGCTAGATTGTAGAGGCATGACTATACGACCGTCAACTATGTGTTCTAAGAAGTAGGGACAATGTCAGCTATGGCTAAACATTGTATTCTCAGCCTTGACAACAGTTTCTGGCATACAAAAGGGAATTAAGAAATATCTGTTGAATAAATAAGAATTAATGAATAAACAACAAATGAGCCAGACCTCCATACTCTCCCATCAAAAGTTGTATAAATAAATCCCTTTTAGAAAAAAAGCTCTATGTGTAACTTTCTTCCCAACATTGCATTGTGCATTTAGTTCTTCGGATACCACCATAAACTGCTGAACTAATGCGAGCAGTCTAAAGGAGTTGAAGCACCACTCAAGGCAGCTAATTCTGTCCTAAGGAATTATTTATGCATGATGAGAACCTGTCTGGAACATCAATGATGTCTTTATTTTCAAATACTACTCACAGAGGACTCAGCCTAAGTGTACTCATACGTCTGCCCGGGGGTTCCCAGGACTTACAAAACGCAAGCCTGATTGCTTAGAGGGGTTATGGCTTACTTTACATTATCTACACCCACTCATCCATCACTGTGTGACTTAGTGATATACAAAGCAAACTCTTCAAAGCAGGGGTTAGGAGGCACTCTCTGACTATTCCTGACTGTTGCCATATTTCCCCTTTCTGAAAAACAGATAGGACAGGTGCTGCCCCAGGAGACCTTGCTGCATAGAGCAGTGCTCCTACCAGACCACCATAAGATCTAAGCACCTCACCCAGCTCTACAGTTGAAGGTCAAGTGGAAACAACCTGCATTCCTTCCACAGGTGTTGGCCTTTTAAAAGGAATGCAGACTTTGAGCTCCATTTGTTTTCAAAATATTGCTTTTTCTTTGAACTAAGAATGTGTAACTTTAACCACAGACTGCATCTTTACATTTACCCAGACTCTATTTCTATGACATGACTCTTCAATATCTTAACTATTAAAATAAATATATCCTTAGAGAATCCCACAATCGAGAGCTAGAAAATAAACATTCTACTACTTTTCCTTAGAAAAAAACATATACGTGTGTGTGTGTGTGTGTATGTGTGTATACACACACATATGTATGTATGTATATTTATGTATTGGTAAGAAAGAATAGCAGCCTTAACTAAAAAATCCAGAATATTCAAAAGCCTCTTTTGGCCCCCCTCTCTAAGTCTGCAACAATGACTACTCAGCAGTAGCCTATTAGAGAACCAGAAGTAATTAAGGGTAGGAAAGTACCTGCTCCTTAATCAGTCTTTTAAAGAAAAACACTACCAAACATGTTTGGCTAATTTATAATTAATTATAATTTATAATTTCACAAACTTCTCCAACTGTTGCAAAGCAACAGCAAATAATATTACATTAATCAATTACAGAATAATTATAACATTTTAAATATATGACCTCTGGAAATAAATATTTTAGATGATACTTTCTCAGTTCTTGGTGCTTTATGGAGATAATGCTTTTCTAGAAATACTATTACTACTGAATCGAACTTAAAAAAAATGTTAAATACTAAAAAGGAGCATGCACACACACACATAGGTACTTTCATTTCACACATGCATAATTTCCAGGGTGACACACATATACAGACACATCTTTATAGAACTGAAATGCCAGATTCAAAATAAATTCGAAACATTTACAGGATAAATTCAGACATCTAGAGGGGTTTTCCCACAATTAAATTTGCAGTGATATCAACAAAATCGGTTTATTTTCAGATTGCCTGCCCACTATATAAATTTCCCTTTGTGTTTGAAATGCTTTTATCAGATAAGATAGCTTTTGTTTAAACTGCTATTTTTAGAATTTGCTCTGGGGTTTTGAATACACACAGTGAAGTAACTTGAGATGTCCTACCCTGCTTTAAAATGTGTTTTCTTCTGTCTGTTCGTATTTAGTAATTTCCTGTCAAATAACCTCACATAATTAACTTTCCTTGCTCCAACCTATTTTTTTTTTTTACCTATTCCTACTTCCTGAGGACGGTAATAAAATGCTGATTACATTCGGCTGTTATCTGCCTTTTCCTCCTCCAACCCCCTCCTTCACTCCCTTTGCCAGAGCTCACACTCAGGTTTCAGCAGTTGGTGGACTGGGGGAGACCTGCAATAGAAAGGAAGCAAATCAGACTTCGAGAGTTCCAGTTCATCAGCATTTACTGGGTAGCCCTATTGTGAGCTGAGGCCAATCAAGGAGTGGGAGGCATGTCTGATTTTCTTCTCCCAAATTCAATGAAATCCAGACCAAATCCCCTGCCCCCACCTCGCCCCCCAGCTGTTCCTGATGTGCACGGGAATGCCTCTCTCCCACTCATTCCTGATTCGGAGTTGAGATGGCTGGAGTGACAGTCCTAAAAATCTCAGAACAGGAAAAATACCCACCAACACTGAAACAGAATTTTATTTAGAGCAGTAAACAGATATTAAACCTGGCTCTTTTTGTCATACAGCTGAGTGGATCAGCACATGTTACTTCTTGATAACTAATCTTTCATTCTGCCCTAATTGAACACTTCATAGAAATTATACGAGTACTTCATCAGCTTTATTACCCGGGCATTCCAAAGGCATACTTGTTAAGCCATAGGATGAGAAGAAAAAGCAAAACTATGTTGTGAATTCATCAAATTTTAATTTGACCACCTTTATGTATGTACATCGAGGTTTCTTGTGCTAGCATTACTGACATATTGGACCAAATAAGTCTTTGCTGTGGCCAGGGTGTGCTGGGAAGCGGGAGGCGGGGGTGGAGAGAGAATGTCCTGCTCATTGTCCTGTAGAATGTTTAGCAGTATCCATGACCTCCAGATACCATATAGAGAGTTTTATCAGCCTCACCTGTTTGTCACCATCAAAAATGTCTCCAGACATTGCCAAATGTCCTGGGAACAAAATCATCCTCACTTGAAGAACAATGATATACATTAAACTCAAAATAGTAAAGCTGCTCCTCTTCATTCTTTACAAACAAAAATAGTTTGTGAAAACTAGCTACTTCGCCATATGAAGACTCAACATTATAATTCCGACAGTGTCTCCTGACCACTAAACATGTAAATTGTAAATGCTGGTGATTCAAAGCAGGATAGTGCTGCCTTAAGTTGACAAGTGACACATCCCACTGCCTCAAAACCATTACAGAAATTAAAAGAGAAGTTCCAAGGGACATTATAAACATCTTCATGGACAAAAAAATGCCAGCTGGCAAGAAAGGCCAGGCCATAGGATGCTGGAATCCAAGTTATCTAAGCCAACGGTGGTTGTGAGCTTGGCACAGTCCACAACCCAGTAGTTTCACTCCA
This sequence comes from Pteropus alecto, assembly GCF_000325575.1. NCBI lineage: Eukaryota > Metazoa > Chordata > Mammalia > Chiroptera > Pteropodidae > Pteropus > Pteropus alecto. The sequence continues at coordinate 1,423,581 of NW_006434369.1, forward strand.
AGATGTATGCCCAAAGTCTTTAATGTGCACATCGGTTGACATGTACAAGAGTGTTCATAACTACATTACTATTGATAGCAGCAAAAAAGAAAAAAAAAAAGGAAACACAAACACTAATAGGAGAATGGATAAATATATTGTAGCATGTGCCCAAACTAGATTATTATTCACAGCTACAACAGAAAAATTGCTACTCCAGGTTAACACTAATGAATCTTGGAAACATGATTTTGAATAAATAGCAAGTCACAAAAGACTACTACAATGAGATAATATTTTTATGTGGTTCAAATATAGGCAAATCTAAATCTATTCAACTAATTTTTAAAAAACCCAGTGCATATGTTTTTAAAGGCAAAAGAATGAAAAACACTAGATTCAGATTAGTGGTTTCCTCTGGGGAGGAAGTAAGGGATTACACACAGGTAAAGTGAACTGCATTGGAAATGCCTATGGTGAACTAATTGGTACTCATTTAATATTATGCTTCATAGCATAGATATAGAATACGTGTGCACGTGCGTCTATTCTTTATATGTATCAAATATCATAACAATTTTACAAATTTCCCTTTCAGGAAAAAGAAAAAAGACCTTGAAAAATGATGGCAAACAAAAGCAAAACATTAAAGGATGTACTTCAGTAAAATAAAAAGTGAAGTCAAGGGATTAAAAAAAAGCATGGGAATATAATAAACAACAAAGAAGTTGGCAAAATATTGCTAAACTTGATCGAAAAATAACCAGTTTTTTATGTGAAGAAAAGGTAAAGTTGAAACTTTAGGCTATGAAAACAAATGAGGGAGTTATTTAGTGGAGAGCTCAGGCATTCTAAAGTCCTTTCCAGAATCAGGAGGACAGTAAACATACTAAAAAACTATAGATTTTATCAGAAAAAAATTATGGTTATATAATACATAAAACATTAGACTCTTAAAAGCAATTACAGAAAAACATTAGAAATTTCATCTGTGCCTTCCAATACGACACAGGGAAAAAAAATTAGAGAGGTTCTTTTTTTCTCATTTCCTGATATGGTTCCATAAAACTAAGAAAAAACAAAATGGTTAATGGGACTCACTAAATAAGTTGTAATGGGGTAGAAATAAATCACAATACATATGTAATCACAATAAGGGTGAACTCATAAAATGTACCTACTAAAAAAGAATCTGATGAATGCTCAAAAGAGTGAAATCTAAAACAGCACTCCAAGAAAGAGTAAATATAAAGGATTAGAAAAGTCACACCAGACAAATAATAACTAAAAGTCTGTCATAATTATTAATATCAGAAAAAGTAGACTCTAAGGCAAAAATATCTAAAGGGTAAAAGAGTGACTCTCCATAATGAATAATCCATGTGTATGGAACCATCATATGCTTGTGTTCACCAAATAATATAGACTGAAAAATGAAAAACTAATGGAATTAGATCTTGTCAAGACCAAAATCCTAACAGATATTCACACACCTGTGTTAAATACTGTAAATTCAGAGGTAAAATATTAATAAATGTAGAGAATTAAACAAAATTAACGATCCAGTAAATACATTTAGAAACCTGCGGCCAGCAAGTAGAGTATATCCATTGTTTTCAAATATGCATAAAAGTTACTAAAATTTACTCTGTACTGTCATAAATGTCTTAATAAAAATTCTGAGTCCATATCATACAAAACATGTTCTCAAAATTTATTATTAAAAACAGAAAATAAAAAGTGTTTGTATAGGAAGAGAATAAAAAGTAATGAGCTAATTATCCAATTTAAGATGAAAGAGGAAATAACCGTTTACAAAGAAAAAAATAATATATAAAAATATGTAATTAAAAAACAAGAGAGATGACCAATTAAGCCAAATATTATTTTTAAATATTAAGAGATAAGACCCTCTGGCAAAGTAATGAAAAAAGGGAAAGCACAAACGGTATCAGGAATGATAAAAGGTATATAGATACAGCGGAGATTAAAAACAAGAGAGTACCTGAACTATTTCTGCCAATAAAATTTAAAATTACATAGCTGTAGTTTCTCTTTATTGAAGTATCAGCTAATAATTGAGGAATTCGAACATCATCGGTTTGAAAACCCTAAAGAAATAATGTATCTGGGTAATGATCATCGGTAGCCGTTAAAGTTATTAAAAGATAAATAATTAGACACCACGAGCCTTCTGATGAACACAATGTCACAGATAAATAATTCTCGCCCCCACCCCAAAATATTGACCCTAAATCCAAGGAAACCTCTAAACTACTGCTGTCCAACGAACTTTCTATAATAATGAAAATACTGTATATCAGTGCTATCCAATATGGTAGGTAGCCTCTAGCCACACATGACTATTAAGCACTTGAAATGTGGCTATAGTGCAACTGAGGAACTAAAATTTTAATTTGATTTAACTTTAATTAGCTTCAAATAGTCACATGTAACTATTCTATCAGGCAGTTTAGCTCTAGACCTGACGACTAATTTATAGGACATACAGAGAACAAAAGAACATATCCCATATAGCAAATCCTAACAATGGGAAATTCTATAACCCATTTTCTTCAACAAATAAATTGCAAGGGAAAAGTAGAGAAAGGCAGAGGGAACATAAAGATTAATAGAAACCTAAAATACATATAAACCAATTGCAATATACAGACTTTCTTTGAAACCAAGTTCAAAGACAAACTGAAAAAAAATGAGACGATCAGAGAATTTTGAACACTGACTGGATATTTGCTGGTATTAAGGAAATTACTGTTAATTTCTCAAATATGATAATGATGTTTACATTTCTAAATAACAGACTTTATATTTTTAATGCACTTACCGAATATTTAAGGATGCAATGAATGATATGGTATCCAGGATTTGCTTCTAAAGAACCCCATTTCAGGAAGAGAGTAGGTTCAAATATACATGGAACTGAAATGACCATTCACTGATCATAACTAGTTGGATGATGGGCACATGAGCATTTGCAATAGTATTATTTGTACTTTAGTATGTGCTTCAAATTTGCCATAATGTAAAGTTTTAAGAGTATTTGCCTATTGTTTTACCCAGAGACTTAACCTTTAGAAATATATCCTTAAGACATAATACAAATCTATGAAAATATATACACAGAGATGTTTATTTCAGCACTGACTGCAGGCAGGCAGGACACTAAATGCACACTAACAGAAATTATTAGATATATAGTACACCCACACAAGGTATATTACTCAGTCATTAAAAAGAATGAAGTTATTCTAAAAACATGCTAAATTACAAAGTTATCATTAATCTATTAAGCAAAAAAAAAAAAAGGCAAAGATTAATATGTACATAAAGATTCTATTTGTTTTACAAAATGTGTGTGAATGTGTATATATAGGATTAGGTATAGCTATATAAACTCTGAGAAACCAAAGAAACCACATGCTCTTAACGGTATTTTACCTTAGAGGATGAAAATTGTATAAGAGAAACAGGCAGATTTATAGCTGGTGTGTGCTTTTTTAGTCTTTCAGTATATTTCAAGTTTATAATTTTAATGTGAAAAACTATGGTGAAAATTGTAATTTTTGATAAAACATCAAATCAGGAAAAAGACAAAAATATCTTCTATAACTTTTTATTCAGTTATTCTAAAAAGCTTAACCAATAAAATAAAATAATGTAATAGGTGAAAAATTGGAAATAAATTTTAAACCGTCTTATAGGCAGATTATAGTTTATATACACAGAGAATGTAATAGAATCTAAAAATTAATAGAATAATATTTTACAATTTGAACATGAAAAATAGAAGTATTGCTATAAATCACTAAAATCATTCAGAAAATACAACAGAAAAATGAACTCATTTACAATAGTGATAGTATAAGGTTCCCAGAAAGAAACTAAAACAAAAAGATGTGCAAAATGATTTATAAGTATACACACCACAAATATACAAAATAAAGGAAAATTACAATAAGTGGAGACAAAAATGCTCATTAATGGGTAAATTCAAAATTGGTAAACAATTTCAATTGTCCCCAAAGTAATTTACAAATTAAATACAATGCCAATAAAAATAACAACATGCTGTTTTGTAGACTATGGCAAGCCAATCCTAAAACTTATATGGAGAACCAAAGGCAGAGAGGAAACAAAATTTTGAAGAACAAAAAAATTGGGGGAACATACACTACAAGAAAACAACATTTATAAAGTCACAGTCATTGAAACAAGCTAATATAATGCAAAGGCTGACAATAAGACCATGGAACAGAATCAAGATTCCTAATACAAACTCGTGAACATGTGAAAACAAAGAACATAAATTAGTCACTGGGCAGCCTGAAATCCAGAGTTTGGAAACACAATACAATATGCACACAACATATAAGCATTACAGACTACACAGAAGTCAGAGAGGTCTATGTGGAAATATTTAACAGGGATAATGTATTCCATGGGCAGTCAGGAAAGCAGTGAGTATCTCAATGTCTCACATACAGCATGAGTGAGCCCTTCTGGATAGAGAGATTGCAAAAGGGAGAGCAGTGATGAAAGACACATGAGCAACCACACAGAGAGGCTGAGACTATCTAAAGAGCAGCAAGGAGATTATATTAATAGTAAAAACAAAAATGAGATGGGAGAAAGCAGAATGAGATTTAAATTCAAACCAATTCAACAGACGTTTCAGTCCCTACCACTATGCTGGAAATGGAACAGAAACAGTGATTTAAATTCAGGACCCAAGATTCCAATTCAGGACTTAAGAGTGGCGTACCTCAATCCACAGAAATCATCACCAGCAATATCATTATGTGACATTTTTTTGTGAAACAGCAATAACTCTGAACTTGAAGTCAAAAACGTAGATTGATTCACAAATGACATGTTATATATAGAAAACCCTAAAGACTCCAACAAAAAATTGTTAGAATAAAGGAATTCAGGAAAGTTGTAGAATATAAAATTAATATACAAAAATATGTTGCATTTCTACGCACTAACAATAAACTATCAGAAAGCAAAATTAAGAGTACAATCCCAAGTACCACTGCAACGGAAAGAATAAAATACCTAGGAATAAATTTATCCAAAGAGGTGAAGGACCTGCACATTGACAACTATACGACATTGATGAAAGATACTGAAGACACAAATAGATGAGAAGCTATTACACGCTCATGGATTATAAGAATTAATATTGTTAAATAGCCATAGTAACCAAAACCATCTCCAAGTTCAATGCAATCCCTATCAAAATTCCAAAGGCATTTTCCACAGAACTAAAACAAATAATTCTAAAATTTTTAAGAAAACACAAAAGACACTACATTACCAAAGCAGTTCTGAGAAAGAGTATCACATTCTCTGATTTCAAATTACACTGTGAAGATACAGTAATCAAAAATTACAGTGTTGTTATAAAAACAGACACAGGTTAATGAAGCAGACAGAAAGCCCAGAAATTAACCCACGCATATATGTCAATTAATTTATGACAAAGGAGGCAAGACTATATAATGGGGAAAGACTCTTCAATAAATGATGCTGAGAAAGTGGAATGACACATGCAAAAAAATGAAACGGGACCACTATCTTACACCAGATACAAAAAATAAATCAAAATGGATTAAACACTTGAATATAAGACCTGAAACCATAAAACTCCTAGAAGAAAACATAGGTGAAACCTCGACAGCGGTGTTAGTGACATTTTTGGATCTGACCCCAAAAACAATGACAAGGCAAAGAAGCAAAAATAAACGAATGGTACTACATCATACAGAAAAGCTTCCACATAGCAAAGAAATCCATCAACGAAACAAAACAAAAAGGCAATATACTGAATGGGAGAAGATATTTGCAAATCATAGATCTAATAATGGGTAAATATCCAAAATATGTTTTTTAAACCCGTTCAACTCAATAGTGAAAAAAAAAGAAAAAGAAAAAATTAGATTAAAAAATGAGCAGAGGATCTGAATATACATTTTTTCCAAAGAATACATACAATGGCCAACAGGCACATGAATAGATGCTCAATATCACTAATCATCAAGGAAATGCAAATCAAAATCACAAAAAGATATCACCTCATACCTGTCAGAACGGCTATTATCAAAAAGAGCACCCTGAATGAACCTGATCGTGTCTGATCTCAGAAGCTAAGCAGGGTCAGGCCTGGTTAGTACTTGGATGGGAGACCACCTAGGAATACCAGGTGCTGTAGGTGTTTAAAAGAAAAAAAAAAAAGAGAGAGAGACAAAACATAAGTGTTGGTGAAGATGTGGAGAAAAGAAAACACTCTTGGCAGGAATGTAAACTGGTGCAGCCACCACAGAAAACAGTAAAGAGGTTCCTCAAAATGTTAAAAATAGAACTGCTACATCATCCAACAATTCCATTTCTGGATATCTATCTGAGGATATGAAAACACTAACTTGTAAAGACATATGCACCCTTATGTTCATTGCAGCATTATTTACAGTAGCCAAGGTATAGAAACAACCTGTGTCCATAAATGGATAAATGGATAAAGATAAAGATGTATACACACACACATAAGAATACTACTTAGGCATAAAAAAAATGAATGAAGTCTTCCATTTGTGACAACATGGAAGAAGCTGGAGGGTATGATGCTAAGTGAAATGTCAGACAGAAAAAGACAAATACCACATGATTTCACTTACATGTGAAATTTAAAAAACAAAAACAATACAAAACCAGACTCATAGATACAGACAACAGATTGGTGGTTGCCAGGGTGTGGGGGCGGAGAGGCAAAATGGATGAAAGAGATCAAGAGATACAAGCTTTCAAATATAAAATAAGTCATGAGATGTACAGCATGAGGAAAATCGTCCATTTTAGTGTATTAACTTTGTATAATGACAAGTGGTAAATAGACATTGCGGTGATCATCTCACAATGTATTCAAATGTCAAATTACTATGTTGAACACCTGAAACTAATATAATATTGCAAGTCACTTATACTTCAATTAAAACAAAATTAAAATAAAAACATGGGTTCAGGCCCTGGTCAGAATGGTACAGTCCAGACTGGGTTTATATGGAACTCTGCAGTTATCAAGGATTTTGACTATGTTACTTATCTTCTTCAATGCTTCAATGTCTCCGTCGATAGATAACGCAGGGATAATAATACCTTCTTAACAGTACTAATATGAAGACTTAAAAATTTAATATGTGTAAAGTACTTAGAATATTTCTTAGAAAACAGTAAGCGCTCAATAAACCTTAGCTGTTATGAGCTGTCCAGCTGAATGCCTCTGGACCCAAGTCCTTGAAATCTGTAAGTTTCTGCTCCCTTCGTTTTAAAATCATAATATCCCCGTCCTTGCAGCACTGCTATCCAGTTGTAGAAACAAATAAAAGGAAAAACAGCTTCGTAAATTGCCAGTGTTGTACTGATAGAAGTCACAGAATTAAGTTCCTCTTCATTTCAAAGAATCAAGAGCTCTTTTTTCTTTTATGGATTACTATTTGTTAACCGCTTGGGTTGCCAAGAACTTCATACAGCAATTTGTTTAATAAAATTAGCCACTCTCAGTTCATAATAAGTAATTAAAGAAAGTTTCTCCAGAAATCTAGTACATTACTCAGCTGGATACATACCAGCAGATGGATGTCCAATCATTAAAGATGTCTAAACAATTTAGTTAACCTTTAGCAAAAAATATGTGTGCACACTGGCCGACTAGCTCAAAGTTAAAAGATGTCAATGCTTCTTTTTAAAGCACTAAGTGCAATGTTTATCCTTCTTTCTTTCTAATATTCCTAATTACTTTTTAAATGTAGCAAACTCAAGACAATTTTTTGATGAACCTTTCTTTTCTGCAAGTTCATTTCAGGATATGAGAAGAAATGAAGTACCAATGCTTCCTTGTGAGAGAGGCTATCCGAAGGTTTCCAAAAGCAAAATTAGAAAGTACAAATATATCCATGGAAAGCAGATAATTTTAAGTCAGTTCCCTAAAATAACCCCCACTTCACACTCATTCTAACCCACTCTCAAATCTGGCCCCAGATTATTTAAGAATAGGCTAATTACTTTGCAGATTAGTCATATCCTCTGCTCCTTTTCCTCACCAGCTTTTCACAACTATCCCTACCTCTTTCACTGTTGATAATTTTACTGATTATAAACTGCCTTTACCAAACAAACAATGACAAGATACGGCAATGGGAAGGCAAAATCATATTAGATTAGTTCATCTTTCTTCTTTCAGGCAGCTAGATGAAAAGCTTAGATGGGGAAAGTAACTAATAGCTTAAAATGATGGCTTGAAATTATTTGAGTCAATACATGCATAATGGATGAGAAATAATTTTAAAAATTACAGCATACAAGCTTTATAGAACTGTTAAAGAAGCCTACCATGTTAGTCATTTTTAGATAATACAGTGATATAACCTGAATGCCAGATTCATAAAGGAACCAGGCAGAAGTGGTAACACTACATATTTTTGGTTTGAAAGGTATGTACTGGTATTCCAGCTAAAATCCTACAGTAAAAGACTGCAAAGATAACCAGTGTATGGAGGCCAGCCAGAGGGGGGAGAACAATGGAGATAACCGGCCTACAGAGAAGTGAGTCATAAATAGCATCTCATGCTCTACCATGAGATGAGAAGAAGCCCACATATATGGGAAGTTGATTTATGAGAAAGGTGGCCCTGCAAGGCATTTGAGAAAGAATGGTATTTTCAACAAATGTCTGGTTCGATTTTTATGTCCATCCAGGAAAAGAAAAGTGGTCCTTTATGTCACGATATACATGAGTCAATTCCAAGTAGACTGTAGATCTGCATGTGAAAAATAAAACAAAGATTCCAGAAAACATAGGAGAGTATTTCTATGGTTTGAGAGTAGACAAAAATTTTCTTAAGCAAAATACCAATGACAACCACAAGGGAAAAGACTGATGAATTTGAGCACATTCATTTCTCCTGTTCCTCAAAAGGCACTATTGAGAGCAAAACGGCAAACCAGAGTGGGCAAAGATATTGGTAACACACATAATTATCAAAGGGCTCATCTCCAAATATATAAAGAACAATTAGAAGTCAAAAACATTTCAATAAAAAAATGGGCAAGAAATTTGAATAAGTTCTTCAAAAAGAGGATAAGGAAATGTCTACTAACTAAGCATAAGAAAAAGCTCTCAACTTCCTTAGCCATTAGAGAGAAATGCAAATTAAATCAATGATGAGATATTACTACACACTCATCAGAATGGCTAAGATGAACAAGTCCGACAATGCCAAATGCTGACAAGGATGTAGAGCAATGAGCAACTTCACATATGTTAGTGCTAATAAAATGGCACTACTAGCTTCCAAATCTATTTGGCAATGCCTATCAAAACTGAATAGATGAAAACATTATAACCCAGCAATTCTGCTTCTAGGGCATATGTGTTTGTGTGGATATGTGTCTACCTAACAAAACTGCACACACATATGTATCATAAGTTTTGTACAAAATGTTCATAATACCATTATTCACAATACCAAAAAGCTGTAAACAACTATGTCCACTAACAGAGTGGAGAGTCCATATTCATATAATGGAATTTTATATGTTGAGAAAATAAATGTGATAACATCTTTAAATCTCTCAAACATGGTGTTGAGTGAGGGAGGGGCCAACTCAAAAGAATACAGACAATGATATTCCATCTATATATAGTTCTAAATCTGGTAAAACTAATCTAAGGGAAGACATGAAGGTGATTTCTGAGGTGCTGGCAATGATTCAGGTGCTGCCTACGAGAATGCCTGCAATACTCATCGAGCTGTACACTTATGATTTGTGTTCTTTTCTGCATGTACATTATACTTTAAATAAAAATTATTTTAAATATCAAAGAAAACATATGCTTCCTTTACTTGACCCCAGCTCTACTTCTAGAACTTTATCTTAAAGAAATGATGACCAATATGAAAAATTTTAGACACATGTCATGCACTATTACTTATAATGATAAAAAGAAATGATCACTAAGAAAATATAAATGATGGCATGTCTAATTAGTGAAATATTACACAGCAATAAAAAGTTTCATGAAGATTGAATATTCTATGAAAACAAACCATAAGAGAAAAAGACTGAAAACAGGCCAGATGGAAATATGCGAAAATCTCTACAATATTTAAGTAGCCAGGTTTCGTGTGACTTTTTTTTGGTTTAAATTTTTTAAAATTATTTTTTATACTTAGACTAGGGGAAAAAAAATAAGGTTTTGTTTGTTTGTGTGTTTGTTTTCACTGCAGAATGCTTTGATCTTTTTTCACTACAGCTGAAGAGGGAGTGGGAAACTCCCCCTGTTCACTAAATAAGAAAACCACAAAACAGTCCCCTGAACAGCAGGTGTGAGGTCACTTGGATAGCTCCTAACTGACCTATCTGCACATACTTGTGCCCCCAAATTCTTCATCATGTGAGAAAGACAATTTTGTTCTTTTAAAGGTAGATAAATGTGATATATACTGATGACCTAGCCGAGGAATCCTACGAAACACAGCCTTGCGCCAGGGACTAAAAAGGAGATGGCACCACATTTTTCAGTTAGTGGTTCTTGAACCAACCAGAGGTAAATAACATCACTCGTGCATTTGAAGGCACACTGGTGTTTTCGTCACAACTACATGAAAAGAACACTAAACAAGCACAAGTTTCTGTACTATGCTTTGTGGAGTTATAATGGATATGTGACACTGATTCCTACCCTCAAGCAGCTTAGAATCTTATTTATCAGAAAACACGTTATAACGCTAAAAACAAATTTTAAAAGGTCAATCAACAAAACATTTATGTTAATTAGTACCATCCCTATTTTTCTAAGCTCTAACACTATCATTGGCACTTGGAGCCTGGAAACTACTTTTCTCAGACACCTTTGCCAGCAAGATTCTAGGTTTAGATTCTTTCAGTAAGTAGCACTCGGATAAAAATGAAGATGGTAGAATCCATTTGTCTTTGCAGCAATAATAGCAGCAGATTCGTGCAGAGCACCACAACACGGGCTCCTACAGTGAAAGGAGCACAGGGTCATGGTGTCCTGCAGTGACTGAGTGGGCAAGTACTGGGACAGATGAGCACACAACCGGGCAGGCAGTATCAATCATATTTCCTGCAGTCCCTGATCTGGATTTGCTCCTCCAGGACGCTTAACAATTGTAACCCAATTCCCTGTATTAAATCCTTCTCTGCTTGAAATACATAAATAGGCTCAGTTTCCTTGAATGACCCATGACTAAGAGTCACAAAGCAGCAGAATCTCCTCTTCTGATCCTTTTTGGAAATAGGCTAAATTTTACTATTCAAAACATAGTTTTCTAACTCTACCACTAACTCCTTTTAGCTACTTTTTAAAACCATTTTTATGAGTTTCCTCTGTTAATTGTCAAGTAGATAAAACATGATGAAGTTGAAAAATTAAAGTTTTCATCTCAAATATCTGACAGATTCATACTCTCTTGGATTACTGATGTTTATCCCTTAGAACAGGGATGACATATTAAGTACAGCATGCCACTCCTTGAGTTGAAGACAATTATATAATCACTGTAGGATTAGCCCGATTTTAAATTAAGCTTATCAAAATCATTGTGTGTGTATGTGAGTGTATATACATACACATACTCATATATGCCAATGCCTTTAAAATTGTGTCTTCTTACCTGGATAATCATATTGTTATATATATAAAACACTTAACTATAGTTCATGATAATTCAGATTATAAAACCATATACAATTAATGAACAGTACAGAAATTAATACAGTCCTCACAATTTACGTGCATGACTGCTTTAGTGTGAGAGGAAACTAATGCCACCCTTCATCTTGTTCAAAATCATTATGGATTAGGTCAGACTTCTGGTTCTGGTTAAGATGCAGTAAGCATGTTTCACCCACCTCTTTCATTAACTAGAACTATAAAACCTGGACAGATGACAGAAAGCAGCAATTTGAAAACTCTGAAAAGTAAACAGCAGCAGGGGAAATCACAGAAGACCACTGGAATCTGAAGTGGCAGTGGGTTTACACCATTTATTTCCCATAAGTATCCTCCGGCCTGAACTTAATACAGCTGGAAACCTGGAAGTGAGTACTGAAGTGAAGGAGAAAGCTCTAGAAACCTTCTAATTCTGGCTCACAGAACAAAGATGAGAACTTCTAACATTCATGAGAATGTGGAAATCCCCAAATTCTTTCTTCTTTTGCCATTTTTCTCATGCTCTTGCCCCTAGGAAATTTCATGGCAGTGAAAGTAGTGACCAGTAACGGAAGTCAGCAAGAGTGAAAACTCTAAGGGAGGGAACTCTTTCCATCCTTTGGGTGGAAGTGTGATCGCAACAGGCTGAGGCCAGTCCCTGTTGCTGCTTTTATTCTCTCTGTCCTCCTGCTGCTTGGGCTCAAATGGGAATATACAGAGAACTAACAAGGAGAACACTAAGAAACTGACATGTGCCAGAGAGAATGCAGAGAGGGAGATGTGCAATTAAGTGACTCCATAACACTGGTCATGAATTCCAGGGGTCATTACCAAGATAAAAATATGTGAATCAGATCATAATTAGCATATCACAGGACTAAACTAACAGATGGACACTGCACAGATTGCAAACTGACCACTGTGTGGTGCACACCCAAAACAGAATCAAAGGGTACCACGATGACTTTGAAAAGAAAACTGATCATGACACAGTAGCTCCCTGAAGACAGGTTGGAACTTGCAACTTAAACCTAAGCAAGTCGACTGCCTGCTTTAAATTAAAAAAAAAAAAAAAAAAAAAAATCAACATCTTTCATAGGATTTAAACACAACCCAGAGTCTGATAATGTAATCCTCAAAATATCCAGAATAGATTCCAAAATGACTCAACATACCAAGAACCATGAGAATTTCAATTCACACAGGAAAAGGGAGTCAACAGACACCAATGCCAACATGATACAGATGTTAAAATTATGTGACAAGACTTTAAGGCAGCTCTCATATAAATGTATAAATGACCAATCATGAACATTCTTGAAACAAATGTTAAAATAAAAAGTCCCAGTAATAAGTAGGAAATAAAGTAGAAACAAATGGAAATCGTAGAACTTGATTAGAAATGATAACAATCAAAATTAAAATCTCATGGGATGGACTCAAGAGCAAAGCGGAGGTGAAAAAAAAAAAAATCAGTGGACTTGAAGAGAAATCAATGGAAATTACCTAATCTGAACGACAGAGAAAAGATAGTTTAATAAATAAATGAAGAGAGTTCCATAGACATGTGATTCAATAACAGAAGGTCTAACACTCATGTATGTCATCAAACTCCCTGAAAGACATAGGAGACAAATGTGTGCTAAAAGCAACTCTGGCAAAAGATATAAACCTACAGATTCAAGAATCTGAGCAAACCCCAGAGTAAACCCAAAGAAATCCATACGAAGACAAACTAAAGACATTCCATTTGAGGTGATGAAAAGTTCTGGAACAAGAGAGTGGTGATGGCTGCACAACATTATGACTAACTCATGCCAGTGAACTACACACTTTAAAATGATTGTAATGGTAAATTTTACGTTACGTGTCTTACCACAATTTTTTAAAAAGACAAAATTTTATTTTTCAAAGTTTCCAGAATAAAATGATAGGTTATATACAGGGAAACAACAGTTAGAATTGTGGGTATCTCATACAAATCCTCAAGGCTAGAAAGAAGGAGGTAGTACAAAAGGTATTAAGTAAAAATAAAAAAAAAACTGTAATCCCAGATTTTATATCTAGTAAAAACATCTATCAGTAATAAAGTGAAACAAAGATATTCTCAGATGAAGGGAAAATTTAAAATTTCACAGTAGACCTATTCTAAAAGAAATACGAAAGGAGGTTCTTCAGAAAGGAGGAGAAATATAATACTAGAAGAAAACATAATTAACAAGAACAAAGGAAGAACAACAGAAATGGTAAATATCTGGATAAATATAATATTCTCCTCTTGAGCAGTTTAAAATGTTTGATGGTCGAAAGCAAAAAGGAACTGATGGGATTTTCAATGCATGTAGACAGAATTCATAAGATGACAACAGCATCGAGGAGGACGTATACAGAAATCTATAGAATAAGAGTTGTACATTCTAAATGAAGTGATAAGATATATGTTATAAATTTAAATATGTATTTTTATAATTCGTGGAGCAACCACTAAAAAAGCTGCACAAAGAAATATTGTCAAAATCACAACTAGTTAACATGGAATACTAAAAATGTTCACATGACCCAAAATATAACAGAAATAGTAAAAAGAAGAACCAAAAAAAAAAAAGGCAACAAAAAAGAAATAATGAAATGGTGAATCAAAATGTAAACAATATCAATAATTACATTAAATGTACAGGGTCTAAACCCAACAATTTAAAGTGAGAGATTGTCAGAATGGAGTTTTAAAAGGCTCAACTATATGCTATCTATGAGAGATTCACTTCAAATATATTTATTTAGCTGGGTTAAGAGTAAATGGGTGGAAAAAATACATAATGCAAACAAAAAGGAAAGCTGGAAAAGCAAACAATCCAATTATACAATAGGCAAAAAACATGAACAGACATTTCACTGAAGAGGATATGCCGACAGCAAATAAGTACATGCAAAAACTTCACTATCTTTAGCCATCAGGGAAATCTAAATTGAAACCACAAGAGATAGCACTACACACTTATCAGAATGGTTAAGGTAGAACATATGACAACATCGAATTCTGGAAAGGATGTAGAGAAACAGGATCATTCATACATTGCTGGTGGGAAAATAAAATGATATAGCCACTATGGAAAACACTAAACAATGTTTAGTTTCTTATAAAATTAAATACTGGAATGCTACTCGGCAATAAAACTGAACAAACTTGATACAAACGATAAGCTGGATGAATCTCTGGGGAATTACACTGAGTGAAAAAAAAAAGCCAGTTCCAAAAGGTTCCATGTTGTATGATTTCATTTATGAAACACTCTCGAGGAGAAGATTATAGAAATGGGGAACAAATTAAGTGGTCGCTTGAGGTTGGGAACTTGGGGAAGAGGGAGAAGAAGTAAGTTTGGATATAAAAAGACAAATGACAGATACTTATCCTATTGGAACTGCTCGGTATCTTGACTGTGGTGGTAAATACACAAACCTACATGTCATAAAATCACATTTAACTAAATATACACACGAGTAACATGTAAAACTGAAGAAATCTGAATAAGATCATAGATTCGTATTAATGTCAATTTCCTGGTCGTGATAGCGGATTACATTCTGTAAGATGCTGCCATCGGGATAAATTAGGTAAAGAGTTTATTCCTACAACTGCATGTAACTCTTATAATTATCTCAAAATAAAAAAAACTTTTAAAGGAAAAAAGAAAAATGGACTGAATGACTATATTAATATCAGACAAAGCAGACCTCGGAACAAAGAACATTACCAGAGATAAAGATGGAATACCATATAAAATAATCAATTCACCAAGAAGACCTAACAATCATATATGTATATGTACCTAACAATAGAACTGTAAATACACAAAGTAAAGCTGAGAAATATGAAAGGAGAAAACTTCATAATTACAATTGGAGATTTCAATACTTCCCCATCTCAGTAATAGGTCGAGCTGATAGACAGAAAATCAATGAGGATAGCAAAGAACTGAACAACATCTCAACCAACTAAACCTAGCTGACATACAGAGAATGCTCCATCCAACACCAGCGAAATACATTCTTTGAGACTTAATTAAATATTCAACAAAAGAGACCATAACTTGGGCCATTAAAAAACCTCAACTACTTTTAAAAGACTGCCATCACAAATGTATATTCTCAGACTATAATGCTAGAACAATAACAGGATCATCTCCAAATATCTGGAAAGTAAGCTAGAACAATAACAGGATCATCTCCAAATATCTGGAAATTTAATATGTATACTCTAATGAGGTTCATTTCAATGAATTTTTAAAATATTTAAAAATTTTTTAATTATATCTAATAAAGTCCATTGTACATTCCAAATCAGGAGAGAGTAAAGTCTTGAATTATGAATCATAAGTTAGACCAATCTATGCTCACCGTAGCACTGCCAATATTGGTGTGGGGCATTAAGAAACCACTTGAGCCATACTATGAAACTGTAAGCTCATACCAAATAAATAACTATTCCTTAATTAGTTGATCATAAGTCACTAAAAAACTATTAATATTGTCAATAGAATCCCTTACTGCCTTAGTTTTCTGTTGATCAACTTGCAATTGTTATTAACAGCAATATTCATTTAAGGATTCCTAGCAATAAAATATAACTAAATCAATGTTGAGATTCTATATGCCTTGATCTGATCCAATTTGTTCAGTGTCCTCTTACCCTCAAATAAGTTCAGACATTCTGTAATTAAAAGGATCTTGGTTCCTGAAATGTGAATGACTTTTAGACACTTCAGACATTTAGGAAACTTTCGAAACTAGAAGAAAAAAGAAAGTTTGGCTTAACAAAGACAGAGGGCAGGGTTGACATATTCTGTCAAATGAAAGAGGAGTTGGTTATGGCATATTTTAAGTGTGTATTATGCCAGTGTTTATGAATTATCTAATTTCAAATTATATCTCATCTCCAACAGGTAGCAATGTAGTTATTTTAAAGGCAAAAGGAAAATAGGCCAAAAAGTAAATAGTGTATTAACAGATATAAAATTTGCATTGTTATAATGATCTATATGAAAAGAAAAAAAACTGTAACACCTCCATCCTCAGCTTATATTAAAATATTTATTGACTATCTATGGAGTGCCAGACATAACACAGTCATTGCTCTTGAGAAATACCTAGTTCAGTGGGAAGACATATAAACAAACAATTACAATTTAATTTGACATTTGCTACAACAAAGGGACCACAGACCAAAGGGTATTGACAGAGGCTTCAAAGATTAGACACTTGGGCTATGTTTTTGAGTAAGTGGGACAGTTTTCAGGAGGAAGTGAGCAGGGTAGGAACCAAGAGAAGGATTGGTCCATGCATAGATGGAGTAGAAAAGAACATTATTTCTTAATAACACTATAACTTAGGGAGCTTTAAACATAGGATGAGGTAGAAAAAGGTGGGAAGAGGACTTGGGCCAATTTGGGGAGGGGTCTTGTACATCCTGGAGGATTTGAGGCAGGGAACAGAAGTGATCAGAAACTTCCTTAAAAGTTTAACTCTGGAGACAGGTAACATCCATTGCTATTGTCTAGAAAAAAATGATAAGAGACTGAACTAACATAGTAGCCATGGAAACAGAGAGGGGAGGGCAGAGTCCAGGGATATTTGGCAGATAAAACAAAGATTTAGCCACCCAATTGACTGTGAGGAGAAAGGAGTCAAGGGAAAACCTCGGCTTCTAACTGGGACACATTCTAAAGATTGAGAGAAAAAAAGGAAAAAATTGGGAAATGGTAATGGATTAGCCTTGAACATGTTTGTGTTAAATATGACATACCTCCTAGGTAGCTAGATGGATACATGAAGTTATACTGTGAAAACAGAAGTGTGAGTTTTAGGAGAGTCTGAGAGGCTGGAGGCAAAGGGTTAGGAGTCAGTGATTTACATGAATTGCTGAAGTGCCTGGGAATAGATGACATCAAACTTGGAAAGCATATTCTTATCAGTCTTATAATAAATGCTTCCTTGGCAAAGGAGCACTGATTGAAAACTTATTTAAAATTTTACTATACATAGTTTCCTCTGTTTCAAAAAGTTTGTAAACCACTGTTGTAAAACGGCCATCATAAGCCAGTAATTAGGCAATGTTCTTGCATCGACAATGAACTCCACTTCTGGAAGGGGAATGAGAAACGGGCCTATCTCCTGCCCACTCCAGCCTGGGTAGGATGCCAACACTGATAAACAGAACCTGAAGTCAGCAGGCACACTTCTACTGAAGTTCTAATCAAAATCACAAAGCAATTTCCACTCCTCACTTATACTGAGCACCTTTATCTTCTCTTCCCTACAGCCTTTTTTCCTCCTCTCTGTTTTTTTTTTTTTTTTGAGGGGACGGGGGATATATATGTATATGCCACAAATAGGCTATTTACTCCTCTTGCAGAAGGTGGTATAATGATAAAATATAGTATATTACTTCAGAAATAAATATGGTAATGAGAAATCATATTGCTTTCAGTATCTGTGAGAAAGCAGCTAAAGAGCCACAACTAGAAAGAGAGGCAAGAATTACAAAATCCAAGCAAAATGAAGGTATCCTTGCTTATGATTATTTTGGGGGCATCTAAGTCCAACAAGCTTACTTCCAAGTGTGCAAAACTCCTGGCAGGGGTGGAGAGGGAGAGTACAGGAAGACTGCCAAATTTCGGCTGCTTGAGAGCCAATATAAGGTATGAGAGGCACCTGGCCAAGGCTCTAGAAAACTATTCAACCTTGCTGCCAGAATCCAGAAGAAAACCATGCTACGAACGCCTCTGAAATTCAGATCATCAGTAGCTTTCTTTAGCAGAAATCGCTGATAGCAAAATATTGTAAAAGATCCTGAGGAGCCAGGAAATGGAAAAGAACAAAGGGTCTGGGTGTCCCAAATACCTACCCCAGGCCGACCTGAGCTTTGCAACTTAATTTATGTGTTAAGCAAAATGATCCTACACTGTACCACTGTCCTGGTAAGACTGATGCACTTAGAGAGGGAAAATAACATCTGGAGATTTTTGCTCACTTCTTCTATCATACGGTTCTCAATAAAATGTTTTACTATTTGGTGAGGTCTCTCATTATCACTAGAGAAATCTCTAAAAACACAGAAACATGAACTGCTGGTATCTGGTTAGGCCTGTCTTTCAGGGGCTGAGAAGTTGCTTTGGGGGCTTTCCTGACCTGCCCTAAAGGTTTTCCAGACTGCTCTATAATAAAGATGATTGAAATGGATATTGTTTCAACAGACACTTCCTTGGAAGGAAATAAACAGGGGGACAATACTTCACTCATCAGAAACAGCCAGATATACCTATATGGTATGCAAAGCAAGCCAAAATTCTCCTTGTTTTGTGTTTTGAAAAGGAAAAATAATTTAGTGCAGATCTACTGAGAAAAGAAAAATGCACCAGCAACACCCAAGATGATGTCATATCAGTTGCTAGCTTCAGGTCAACTACAGTGCAACAGGAAGCTGGAGACGGGAGACAAGCAGGACCCAGCCCATTGAACCCTCTCCTGGACCAATCTACAGACTTCAAATGACCTACAGAAATAACACTTTCCACTCTGGACAGTGAGATAGTAATTTGCGTTTCCAATTCTGGCATTTCATAAGCTAAGCCCAGAATATACATGGAAATACCCAGTCTACAAAACATTCTATAGTTCAGAGGGTGCCATTAAACATCACATAAGCACTTTCAAAATAAAGAAGTTAAATTCTTCTTAACCATTTCATTTCCATCACAGCTGATCCCAATCTTACCAGTGTATAAAAATTGAAGCCAGTGATGGCTATACTTCTGCCTGAGTAGTAAACAGCAATCGAGACAAGTATAATCAACAGGGAAAAGCAGAAATTTGATTAGAAAACAGTGAAAAGTAGGATCTTGTTTTTGTTTTGTTTAATGTTTATTCTCAGCCAATCCAATTCACATCTACTTGCATGCACGAAACTCTTGTGTAAGATGCTGTATGTGGATAGGGGATAGGGGGTGGTAGGGTACCATCGCCACAAAAAAATATATATTTCTGCCCTCCAAAAAGCCACCATCTTCTTTTCTTGCCAAGTTTTGTTAATGCATTTACTGTATCTCCTCCATCCTCCTAATACTATCACCATATAATAAGCATCCTTTCGAAACAAAAACAGGAGGGGTCAAGGCTATTCACAGACTTCCGAAGACAGAGTGGATTTACCTGGTCAAGTGTTTTTATCTTTCCAAGGGAGAAAGATATTTGTGAATACAAGAGTAAGATACTAGAAAGAATGCGACCTCTCTAACTCGTTATCATTTGTAAATTTCCTGCTTGATTTGATAACAAATATCACTTTTCCTTCAGTGCTATTGGCAAAAAAAAAAAAAAAATCACTGTGATAACAAAGGTGTCATTATTTCTGGTAGTATTTTCCTGGGTTCTGTTAATAATCACACTTGCAGTCAACTAGTACCCTAGGTTCTCACATCACTAAATAAATATTGCCTGGGAGCAAATATTAGTATCCCCAACTTTGCATTCCACAAGAAGTCATGAAACCTCTCAGTAAGGTCAGATCTCAGTAAATAAGGCCAAAGCAAAAAAAAAAAAAAAAATTAATTCCCTTATTTCCACTATTCCCAAGTTGCAACATAAATTCCTGTGTCTCTGGCTCTTGATGGAATTTTCTACCAGATACATGAGTGGTCATTGGAACCCATCATACTTGGCATTATATATTTAATTAGTAGAAGTTCATAAAAACAGAATCCTAGAAGTGACTTCTGGATCAGCGACTCTTAACTCATAATATGTTGAATATAGAGGGTGCACAAACACCTTTAGAGTGTTAAAATTTGTGTAAATTTCATAGCTTTAAGTCTCAAAGACTCATATTACTGTCTCCATTTTAGAATTACCGAGAACAAATTGGTCTTTCTCAATTCTTGTGGTGCATCAGAATAATGTGTAGAGAGCTTTTATTAAAAATACACATCCCAAGACTGCACTTTAGACTTACTAAAACTAGTATATCAGTGTATTGGTAGACAGAACTCCTAAACATGTGAATTTTTTTAAAGGCTCTTGAATGACTAGAATACGTAGCCAAGCTTATGAAACACTATGTAGCTTCAACTGATAGTCTCTTTATTTAATCACTGAAGAAACCCTACCAAAACCCAGCACATTCCTTTTACAGAGAGGAGCCAGATTTGTTGAGAAACTTGCCCAGGATCATACAACTAGTTAGAGACAGAGCTGCAACTACAGTGACAGATTAAAAAAAAAAAAAAGACTGTGCAAATGGAGTCTCTCCTGAATATGGATCTCCAGGTATACTGCTTCATATTTTTAAAAATCAGTCACTTTTTTACAAGAAAAATCATAAAATTGGGGGATCTCCAGGTATACTGCTTCAGATTTTCAAAAATCACAGTCACTTTTTTACAAGAAAAATCATAAAATTGGGTTTAGCAATCTTCTTTCTCCTCAGTCTCCCACAACCACCACTTGAATTTCTTCTTTAACAGAGAGAGTTCACCACCTCCTGTACCTCATATGCAAAAATTAACCTACATCTGCATAAAGATTATAGTAACTATAACAGAAGAATCATACTTATAGGGATAAACCACAGTGGATAGGTGATTATGATAAATGCATGGTGAAAGTTGCCTGGCCCTTTCTTTTATCAACTGAGAAGTTTCTGATTGTCAAAATTACAGCTTCCCACAATTTGTTATACTTTTCTTTCTAGCTATTTCATTTTCTTTTTAATTATCAAGACCAAAAACCAGAGTACGACTGTCACCACAAAGAGGGGTAAACAGCCAAGACATCTCCTTTGCTTCTGGAAGGTTATTTCCACTTCCAGACCCAGTAAGGACAGGCTCTTTCACAGCAGACCAAATAACATGTATTTATCCTAACAGAAGGACTTTTAAAATGCAATTCAAGTTGAAGGGAAGAAAGGGAAAGAACGAGGTGACTTTTCCTTTGTTAAATTTCACAATAAATTTACACCCAGATTCAGCAAGTGCTTTTCGGTGGCTTCACAGTAGCTGAGATAATTACACTACTGCCCTCTTGATGGATGAGAACCCATTGAGAGAGAGAAGTCGGCTGAATCCCAAGGACAGCATTCCAGGGCAATGAAA
This sequence comes from Pteropus alecto, assembly GCF_000325575.1. NCBI lineage: Eukaryota > Metazoa > Chordata > Mammalia > Chiroptera > Pteropodidae > Pteropus > Pteropus alecto. The sequence goes on from NW_006434369.1 coordinate 1,445,457, forward strand.
AGAATTCTTTCAGTACACACCCACTGTGTGACTTGGTTGAAGCAGCATTTCTCCCCGTCCCACACTAAAGGAGACAGAGTAGAAAGCAAAGGAGAGGAGTAGAGTTAGCTTTCTTGACAGGGATCCAGACAGATAAATAAAAATTGTTAACATTCAAAGGCTTATCATATGCCAAGAACTGCTCTAAAATCTTTGTGTATTACCTCTAGTAGACTATAAATTCTACAGGTCTGTAATCACATCATGTTTAACCTCTCATAGAACCTACGACAATCTCTTAAATACAGTGGAGAATGAATAAACATTTGATGAAATGGAAAAAAAAAAAAAAAAAGAATTCCAGAACATCAGTTCCAAAGGGCATGAGTATTTCCTGCAGTTAACAGTTCCACACACGTTAATAGCACCACTCTTATTTTGTGATCACTCTCCTTTTCCTGTCTATATCTCTGGCAAAGGCAGAGTGTCTAGTCCTTGGCATGGGCACATTATATAAAGACATTATACACACACACACGAATGGAGAGTAAGCCATCTTAAAGGAAACGACATACTGTACAAATTTATCTTGTATTATCTGTTTCCTCCTATTAAAGTATGTTCTATAAAAACAAGAAGTTGTGTCTACTCACCACTATTACCAACATACCTAAGACAATGCTTAGGAAAGAAGAGGTAGCCAATATTTATTTATTTATTTAATTAGTGTTACCAAATGAATAAATTAAATATTACGTAAAAACAGAGTATTGTGCTAGGCCTTAGAGATAGAAGCAATATAATGTATCATCCTATCTGGTAGAAAACAGCTCTCTCATCATTATTAAACATGAATATGATTAAGACTGAAACTCTCCTGCTAGAAAAAAATGCCATTTCATTAATGTGATTTAAACACTTTATAAATGCCCAATCACACGTACTTTGCGATCAATGCTGATTCTAGTCCTGTATGCAATACCGTGCTGAGTCCCAGGCAAGAGGGCCTGCCCTGGAATGCCCAGGTGTCCACGGCCAAAAGAGCATGTCCACCAGGAACCCAAAGTCCCTTTCCAGATCATGTTCCAAGTCCTAAGACCCCGAACTTTCCTGTTCAAACAGCCCAAGCTCACTTACAGAGCCCGGGCAGATTTTTCCCAGATACTCAAGGTGTGGTGCGGATCCAACACAGACATGTGGACTCGGATGTCCACAGGCATGCGCATTAGGCCCATGCTTTTACTCACACTACCTGGTCAGGCATGGAACTCTGAAGAATTTGGAAACTCAAAATTCAAACCTGGCGTTCAAGGCTGTTACAAAGGTGTATCTGTCAGTGTAGAAGAATTTCTGAGCATATTTGGACAGTTTTTCTTTTAGTTTGACTTACAATTTTTAGTTTAATATTTAGAGGTATGGACCTGTGTTTGCATTCTAGCCCTGGGCACCACCATGAGTGAAGGGCAGTGGAAGAGAAACTGAGGCTCAGTGCTATTAACCAACTTGCCTAAGGACATAAGGCCAGTAACTGGAAAAGCCAGAACTCAAATCTAGTTCTTCACAGTCTCAGTTATTAGTTCCCAAAGCAAACTCCATCCCCAACTCTACTGCATCAAAGTACTTTTGAGTGTGCTCTCTGCTGTCATGATCCCAGCAACTCCAGAGGCTCTGAAGAAGTAAGGCCACAGATCCAAGAACACACAGCCCATCTTCTCTCCTAATATCCTGGGCTTTCCCCTCAATATTACAGAAGCCAAATGCATACAATCGTTAAGTCCAAATGGTCGCACCACATGTGCAGGCCTGTAGCTTCCTGAAGTGTAAGGAGAAACTATGCTAGAGGTAAGCAAGCAGTGACACATGCCTCAGGAACCTCACAAGATGCAGCCCGAGGCTTCTGAATGTACATCTTTACAACTCTAACCCCTGAAGTGCATTAGTGTTCTTGCAAAACAGGCTGTGCGGCCACTTACAAAGCCCACATATAATACCTTCATAAGACTTGTGCTTACAGAGATCCTTTCATCCAAGAAATTCAAAGAAAGCACTTTACAAGCTCAGAGCCATTCATCCAAACACGTTGGGGCGGAGGTAGAGGGGTGGGGGTTCATGCAGGTGGTCCGAGTTATACTCATTGATGAAGAAACTGAGGCACGCTGACAGCCTAAGTACCCTTCTTTTAAAAAGTCTTTACTTTTTGAAAATGAATGGCCTTACACATCTACAAAAATATGCCGCCGATATAAGGGGAAATTTTGTTGCATGGTTTTTATAGAAACTGAATTGAATGTAATGAAATTAAATACTATATCACAGAAATCTAGGCCTCGCTGTAGTTCTTTCAACAACAAAGGCCATCAAAAATTTATGCTCAGTCCACTGCAAATAGCTTATCATTAAATTTGAAATACTACTGCCTTTCAAAATGCAAATTCCATAAGCACAAGTTTTAAGACAGAAATTTCAAAACTGTTCCCCAAATCGAATCAGGCTCTTACACCTTTGGCCAAAAAGCACTTAGTAAAGGTAATTAGCATATCCTCCCTAGTCTAGATGGAATCAATTTCAAGACTAGGAGATTAGCTCCATTTGCTTTTTAGTGGGAGGTAAATGGCCTCAGGGAGGTATGTCTGAGAGAAGTGGAGGACAAGTCCTTTCATAAATAAGGAAGATTAAAATATATAAATCAGAAAGAATAAAACTATAATCATATAGTTGAAAACGTATCTGAAAGTTAGGTTCATGACAATAGCCAACACTTAGTGAATGCTTATTGTATGCTAACCACTGTTCTTGGTGCTTATAAGTAACTCATTTTATAGATGAGGAAACTGAGGCTCAAAAAAATTAGTAGATGCATATAGTCTCAAAGAGCTTATAGTAGAGTTAGAGAAATTATTCATTCATTCAATAAGCTAAACTACACAGAACCTGAAATATGAACATTTATATAAATTTCACCTAGGGAATTCGCCATATAATCAAAGAATGCACAGACAAAACAACTTTCAAATCAGCATGTACAAGGCACAAGAGCAATGTATGTACTTGAAGCTGACCAAGGAAATAAGACTTTGCAGAGAGGATGTCCATTTCAAAAGGCAGATAAAGGAAGAAAGGAATTTTAGACTGATGGAGATGGCTTGTGCGAATGAACCAAGACATAAGAGAACCTAATCTGTCACCTGAGTTGTCCAGCAAGACCAGAGAGAATGAGGATGCATGAGAAAAGCTGGGAAGAGGAAATCCTCAGCTGAACGGGAATGGATAAAAATTGACTATGAAAAATTAATTACGTTCACAATTGTGTATATCCTATCTCTTCCATCAAGATACATGTTTCCTTGTGGGGGGAAAAAACTCTCCCCTGGATTCTAGCAGAGTGGTTTATTCCTGATATTGTTGAATCCAAATGACTGATAGCTGTTATTTCTTCATCACCATCATCAGACCTAGTGCTTAGTGCTTACAGGCACCACTATCAGCACTTTGCTTCTATTACCTTATTTAAGCCTTAAACCAACCTAATGAGGGAAATTCTATTACTATCACCATTTCACAAAGAAAATGGAGGCACAGCGATGAGCCCAGAACAAACACCTGCTAAATAGCACTCTATGGATTTTACGTCCCCAAAGCACACCCCAAACCAAAGTACATATTTGTAATTAGGTGTTTCCTTTCTCTGCGATTGCCAATACTCTTCCCTCCTATCCACGCATCCTCACCATCCTGAGCAAACGGCTTGGACTCTTCAGGAAATGACTGACTGATAAGCTCATGAACACTATCTTCTCCACAAAGCCCCTGCCACTTTCCTCCTCTCTCCTGTTCGGTCCCATCCAGTGACCTGCCAATGAACACCAATGTCACAGGTGCTAATGCCCAAGGTACAAATTTAGCTGTTGAAATGCCAACTATGTCAGTCCCCACGCTGCCCAAGCCACTTAGTGTTGCTGCTGCCAACCCCATTCCTAACAGTTACGGTGTCACATCACATAACGTGGCACGTGGATTTTGGTGAATCAGTTCTCCTGAGTTTCTGCTTTCACTTGTAACACAGTCAAATCTCCCTAGGTTTCCAACATGATTCCAGAAGGAGTTCAACTGGAAAGTAATCTAAGACACTGTGTCAGCATGCTCTCTTTGGAATCCTCATCCCCACTATTAACACATTTTGAAGTTTGGTTTACATAAACACTTCCCCGTTCTGTTGCAAGCTCATTTGGACAATCATAGGAGGTACATAAATTTTCATAACTCGGCTTATATATAGCAGTCATTCAACTTACTGAATGAACAAGTGAAATATTAATTCTACAACTCCGCCATAAACTCCTTGAGAATGTACATGTCTCTTCTTTGTTCACTTCTGTTCCTTATTCCCTTGCCTGACAAATAAGATAATAGCACAAACTTCAAAGGGTTACTGTGAAGAAGAGTAAAGCACTCAGAATAGTGCTTGGCACACAGTAAGCACTCAATCACCATTAGCTGTTATCATGAACATTATTTTCAAATATATAGTTAACATATAACAAGAGTGTATGAGGGACCCTAGCAATGGCTGCTTGTCCTTTGGCTACCTCTTGTGCAATTCAACTAAGACTTTCCATAGAACAAGGTTTGTCCCAGAGGTTCCTCAAACAATGAAAAGTGACTCCAAGAAACCAGAACACCAGACCTCCAGACTTGCCCAGACAAGTGTGAATTTAAGAGTATGAGTGAGCAGAGATAAGGCCGGAGCCATAATACCAGTTACAACTAAAAGTCATGTTTTCCAAATGAATTTGAAACTATGTATTGGAAAAAAACATACACATGCCCACGGGTGGGCTATGCTTCTGGATGATTATACAAAGTATACAACTGACCAAAGAGCAACACCTGATAAATGATTAAAAGGAATCATGACCACATACCTTGCATTTTGGTTTACACAGAGACATAAACTCAGTATCAGACTGTGTGACCTTAACTTGGGATGGGAGCCAGAGGTTTCACTAGAGATCTCTTTAGTTATCAGATCTGGAAAGTGTTTCACTTGCTTTTTCTTTTAGCAAAACAAAAGGTAACAAGGACCAAAGGAGGCAAGAAGGTAGAACCAGAAATTGTCCAGATGTCATTACCTTGAATTACCTGATGATGAATCAGTAGTAATTGTTCCATAGTTTCAAAAGAATAAACTATTTAAAAATATCTGAGCTTCATCATGCTTTTAATCTCTTCCTTTTCTCTTATATCAGAGAAAGAATATTCATGCTTCCTGACCAAAGGAGACCTCTTTAAAACAATCCAGAAAAACCCTGTTTCCTTGTTCTATCTTCATCTCTTTTTCTTTCACTCCCCAGTCAGTCCACTTCAATCCATTAACCACGACAGAACCCAGCACCCTCATGACCGCCCCCAAACCCGAGTACGCCTTAATGGAAAAGCCAAACTTGCACCAATTTTAAGCATTGTGCTGAAACTTGCTAAGGATCTTGGGCAAATTTCTTCATCTCTCTGGGGCTCAGTTTCTGCATCTATAAAATGAAGTTGATCTCCGCAGCTCCATCACCACCAAAACTCCCACAAAGTCATCAGCCCACAGGTTTTCAAGTGTGCAGAGATACAAAGAATTATGGCAAACCA
>NW_006434369.1:1451118-1459106 GCF_000325575.1 Pteropus alecto
GGCCACCTAGGGAAAAAATTAAGACAACCAAATATGGGGGGATATTTCATCTTATCGCCCCGGAGGAACTGAAAAGGGCAAGTGCTGGAAAACACAGAGTTCACTGGTGTGAAGTACACCTGAAATCTTCCCTCTATACCAGTGCAGAATATTTTTGTACCCAGTGTATTGGAAAAAGAGAATTAGACACACGTGGTGTTTTTAAGGGCTAGGATAGTTTATTAGGTGCTAGAAAGCACAGGCAATCAGTAAATAATACTTGAATTGACTTCAATGTCTTTCTACTGGTTCTCTTTAGGAAAGATCGAGCTGATGCCAAACGTTCCACTCTGCTCTCTACTACTCATTTAGTGAGCATCCATGTGTCGATACACAAATTTAGAAGCTCAGAGCAGCGGAGGCCATAATTATGATCACATAGCATTGAAGAATTTAATCAGTTAATGTTTCAGGATCTACGCAAACACTGACAGCTCACAATCAATGAAAGAAGTTACTTTGTAAATTGGATTTTTTTCCCCTTCAGTTTGAGATCTAGAGGCTTGCACTGCTTGATGTCCTGGAAATTTTCCAGATTTGTACTTCAGTTTCAACTTTGTGGGTTGGGCTTGGTTTCTTAAAGACAATAGTGAGTAGTGTTGCAACTGGCTATTAAATCTGCTTCTAAGAACAGTTTAGGTATTCTTTGCAAAGAAGCTTCTGTAATTTCAATCGTTATTTTTATTTTCAATTTTTCCTCTTCTCCATTTTAACCCCTTCTCTCAATGGTACCTAAGTGCTCAGGTAATATATGTACAACTGCTCCAACAGACAGATTGGTAAGCACCACTTTGTGGTGCCCATGCATATTAGTGAGGAAAAAAAATACCCCAAAACAAAATACAGTAATTCCATCCTCTCAAGTGCTATAATAATTGCTGCAGGGGGTAGTTCTGAAACTAAAACTGCAGCACAATGGATGTATAAATTAAGGCTACTAATAATGTTTGACAATACAATGAAGTAAGTATTCTAATGTCTAATATACACATTCCATAAAACCAGAAAAATTACTTAAAAACCCAGAGCAAAATAAAACTTGTTAAACTATTTTTGTGTAGTCAGTGCTATATTTTCATTTTCCCTCCACTATATGATTTTCATGTAACTAAATATATACTACAGGACTGCGAACCTACAAATAGAAGATTTTTTTAAGCTGTAGGTCTCATCAGCTTTGTAGGTTAGTCTCTACAGGCACACAAGACCTGAAAATTTATGAATGCCTAACATTCATCACAATTGGATAGCTCTAGTTTGATTCTAATATATCATTATCCCCATTTTATAGCTGAGGAAATGAAGGCTTAGAGAGGTTAAATAATTTACCTAACATCATCTTGCTAGTAAATGGTAGAATCAGAATTTGAACCTGGGAACTCTGGCTCCAGAGCCCAGACAATAAGCTACTATATAATCACCCTGGTAGTGGTACTCAAGTCTTTAATATTAAAGGGGATAGGGGCTCGCTTATATGTTATTTCTCCTAGAAAACATCCTCTTACAAGGCCATATTAACATGAGTCCAATCCAGAGAGACTGGGCTATAGAAATGCCAAGAGGATCGGAACTGGTCGATTACCTTTGAGACATTTCTCTCTGTACAAAGTCCAAAAATAGGGTTATGGTAAGGGTTCCTCTGAATTATAGGGATCAGTGAGAGACCAAAGCTATATCTACTTACTCGTCCACCTGCTTTGAGTTATCTGGAGATACTGTGCCTCCTGAACTGTGCACATACCAAGAAATGTCAAGGCCATCAATATTTACATCACATGAACCTGAAGGTCAGTTCAAAAGGTTACAAGTTATTTATGGGAGTGTTTTAGTCACCTAAGGCAGATGGGAGAAAAGGAAGAGCTTGGAACTGTTCCCATTTTTTCTTAACGATCTCAAATATAAGAATTCTACGGCCAACTGCTAAAACATTCCAAAGTGAAAGGTAATATTAGTATTTTTAAAATAAAAATATCACTGTTATTCACTTTTCATAAACCAACAATAAGTCAGAAGATCCTATCACATTCAGTAGTGCCCGAAACCTCTGAACAATAAGCAATTCCAAAGTAATGATAGATCTTAATTTTAGAATGTTTTTTGTTCTAAATGCTGTAGCTGGCATTTTTAAAACACATGAAAATAAAAACACAGAAGCCTGTTTCTAGAACTAATGGCAATGAAATAAACCATTTGAACATTACCAAATGCCCTGTTCAACTCCTCCTATATCTGCTTGCAATATTAAAAAAAAAAAAAAAAAAAATTCCCTAGATAAAGCCCTCTCCACAGCCACCAGTTAAACCGTTTTGTCCTACACACGCAAGATTGGGGGAAAAACTCTTATCCACCCAAAATCCCACTTCACACCTCAAAATTGGAATGGAGTACATATAAATGAAAATGAAAGATTCTGAGAAACAGAATAGTAGTTTTGGGTAAGCTCGAAAAAAAATGTTTTTGAATTTGTCATTACACTCACACTCGATAATATTTTGACCTTATAAAAAGAACCTGAATTCTATAATTAGACCACTAAGTTTCTTTGATGCCCCAACATAAGATTGTCAAGAAACAGCATGGAGGAAAGATGTATAAAATTTAACAGAGTACCTATGTGACTTAGCCAGAACTGACACACAAACCTTCCTAATGGAAATCTCCATAAAAAAGTAAAACAAAAATTCTGAAGACTCTACTGCTTGCAAAGAAGAAGTATGTCCAGAAAGTATCAAAAGTTGTATTCTCCCAGTTGAAATCTGAGTTTTATCTTCCTGTTTTGATTAGAGGTCTCTTGATGAAGGGCCTGTGGTGTTATAAATTATCCCATTACTCACTCTCCTCGTCTATCTCCGCTGGAACAGGAAGGAAGTAAATCTTGGAGTCCTGCACTTACATCCCTTCATCATATACACGCATGCCCCCCAAAGCAGTAAATCATCGTCTTTCACTGTCACCATGATTCACACCTGAAACAGAGCAAAAATGACAGGACTCAGAAATGCCATTCTCAAAGAAAAGCATCTTAAAACATTAAAAATAATAATATGTAGGCACCCCAGTGTTGTTCCTTCTCAAATAGACATCACACCAGCAAGTCTATCACTATAATTAAGAGTCATCAGCCATGTTAAAAGCAAATTTTAAAGAGCTCAGCTTTTCAAACAGAACATTTCAGGACTCAGTACTCTTTCTAAGCTCTCTTAAAACCAAACATCTCTATCATGTTAACCAACTTGGGCATGACTTTATTTAGTTGAATTGTTAGGCTGACTTTCTTCTCATCAACTCGGCAGGGCAGAAACATGACCAATCAGATGTTTTAAGATGCCACTTAATTATATAAAAGATCTCCTTTAACTTTACATCTAAGTGGTTAAGATCAAAATGTACCATTAATTCTCAAGAAAAATATTTGTGGTTACCCCATTTTCTAAGATTATGTGCATATTTATTTACTGTTTCTTGAACAGAAAGAGAAAAAGAGGTTTTTCAATAGTCGAAGAGCCTTCTTTTATGAAAAATTTAAATTGTTTTCAGGTTTATGTAAATTGTATAAGTTTGGGTGGGTTTCCCAATCAATATACAACTGCACTGCTTCCATTTGTCTTGTCAGAGAGGCAGTAACAGCTGCGCTTTCAAGCACTTTAAAATCTCACTAGCTGGGGAGGTAACTACCACGCCTTCCTCTTGCCAAGCAAAGACCAACAGCCAACAGAACAAGGCCAAATGATCAAAAATACCTCCTGCAGATTTTACTAAACTTTTTTGAGTTTGCACCATTATCATCAGCTGCCCTTCACAACTGCCAATGTGTCATCAAATCTGTTATCAGCTCAATTATCAGTATGATAATGGTACAATGGTCTCCAAACCCCTAGATTTAAAATTAATAAGTGGATGCTAATGAGTGCTCTGTCTACAAGATTTACTTTTTATATTTAACTCTCTGACTTTAATTTTATTTCATTCAAAAATTTGGAACTAAAGCTCACATTGGGCAAAGAAATGCATGATGACACTCTTCTAGCAAGAACCAGACCAGGCTGACAGACTGTTGCTTTAACTGTTTTTCAGCAAAATGGCCGTTCAAGGATTAGGCTCTGAAATGACGAGAAGAGAGATTTTTACAACTAAAAAATGATCATTTTGGACAGTAGTGAATACAGACATAGGGTAAAAGCATTTTTAAAATAAAAACCACTTGGTACATTTAAAGAGAATAATGTAATTAAAAATAGATTTTTTTTTTTTTTTAAAGAATGAACTCAATGCTACCGCACTTTTAAGGTTATTTTTTATTGATTTTAAAGGGCTTTCTAATAAGATTATATGCCCTACACTGTAGGGCCAAAAGCTCTTTGACTGCATATAAATGAATTGTGGTCTGCTCAATTTTCAAAGGACTCTCTTATCCAGACTCCATTAAAATTATAATAAAACAAAAGTATCTCATTTGACTTTTTGGTTGTACTGCTGAAAAACACTAATAATAAAGCCTTAGCCTGAATGTATATGCATATAAAAGTACTTTCCTCAATAAGCCCATGTGAACTAATATCTGGCACCCATATTAAAGGGCACAGACAGGAATATATCTTGATGAACATTCAGCACAAAACATGAGTTCTTAGTATTACTTCAACCTTACTAGTGTCATGTATTTTTTGAATGGCAGATATTTTTTAATCACACTTGTGTTATGTTTTACCTCCAGGATTAAAACTGTGCAAATGTTAAAAAAACACAATCTTAGTAAACATTCCCCTAACTATCATCAGATTTAGGAGAATGTTATTTCTAGACCCAAAGAACAATGCAATATAAACCACAGATGCTGATGCCTGTCAGCTATGAAGTGTCCAAAGATTAACCCGGAGCAAACTATCCTCGCACTGCATTCCAGGGTCACTTAAGTATGAATGCAAGGAAGATGCCTTTTAGCTAAAAATGTAGATGTCAGGCAGCTGCAAGTCAGACTTTAAAAATGATCTTCGGAAAATCTCATGGGCTTATGCTACCCTAAAATGGCAAATACTGCCTTTTTTTTAAAATGTAATACCAGTAAACCACATTCAAGGTCAGAAAAAGTCTACTTGGCCACCTGAATAAATCTGCCATATTTGGTTTCCAAAATTAAAAGGCAGAGATTTAAAAGTGGTAGTTAAGTGCTAGAGTTCAATATGAAAACTTAAAATTGGGGCAGGGCATATGCCAAAATAAGGACAACTCATTTAATGGCATTTAGTCAGCTCACTTGTTAAATATACAGTGATTCATACAATCAAAAATAGTACTAAAGTTAACCAAAAATGGCTAATGTCATAATCAGACACATATATCGAGCTATTATGCATGTTTCAAACTATCACAAAATTGTCAGGCCTGCCTCAAGTAGGCTAAGAGATAACTGAATATTGTTAAAAGAGTAAAATATACGAAGAGACATGTATTGCAAAAAATGCATTCAGCAAAACATCACTAAATTATATCCTTACATGTCTTGCCTTTAAAATGCGGCCCTATCAGACACATTCATCCACCACACAGAACACAACCAGAAAGAAGTTCAGAGTCCACAACCAAAATGACAGCCCAGGAGTTTGTGGGTTTTATAAATGGTGGTTTGAGATTTAGGTTTTGTTTCTCAGTATAAATAAAATATCCATGGAAATATTCTCCTGACACTAGGGAATTTAAAAAAAAAGAAAGAAAGAAAGAAAAGGAAGAAGATTCATAGACTAAGTGATTTACCAATTTCTTTTGATCAAAAGCAATTAGAGGACCAACTAGATCAGAGTTCCTTCTACCTGCCACTTGATTATTCATAGTGAGATAGAAAGCTGGGTTTTTTTGTTTGTTTGTTTTTTTATTGAGGTCACACTGGTTCCTAACATTAGCTAAGTGTCAGGTGTACAATACTGTACTTCGACTACAGCATTCTCACCACCAAAGGTCTAGTTTCCATCTATCACCATACATTTGACCCCCTGTGCACACCCCTACCCCTTTTCCTATCTAGTAGCCATCAAGATGTTTTCTGCATCTATGAGATTGTTTGTGTTTGTTCATTTGTTTCTTTTCCATATGAGTGAAGTCATACGGTATTTGTCCTTATCCAACTAACTTATTTCATTTAGTGTAATACCCTCAGTGTCCATCTATGTTGTTGCAAACGGCAAGATTTCATCTTTTTCTATGGCTGAGTAGCATTCCATTGTTAGTGCACATGTACATACACACACGTATACACATACACACCATGTCTTTACCAATTCATCCCTCCATGGACACTTAGGTTGTTTCCATATCTTGGCTGTTGTAAATAATGCTTCGAGCTGCCTTTACAGATTGACCAGAAGACGTTTCTCATATCGAGTTCAGTACTGAATCATGAACCATGGATATTCAGTTTCAGTTAAACAACAACCCTCCAAAGCATGAAACAATCTTTCTAACATCAACCCTTAAAGGGGAAGTTGGAGGAAGAGGAATTAGGTAGAAACTACAGACACAAAAAAGAAGTGTCGTTATGAAGGAGCAGAGGAGGGAGTGAATTTTTTCCATTACCCTAGGGGTGTTGCTTAGGTTCAATTAAGCTCAGACTGCAAAACAAGTGGAAGTCTAAGAGTTTCACACTCTAGTCACCAATATGAAGAGTTTACTAGCCGAAGGGAACCTCTGACACTTTTCATAGTTTACTGATGAGTACTTTGTACCAGTGTCCCGCAGAAAAACTTTTTTTTAGCCCACCACTGATGTTGTGAATGACTCAAGAATTACACAGGGAAGCATAAATGTCTCTGTATCTTTGTCTGGTTGGATAACAAGAAGCTCTGCAAGCTGAAAAGTTCAAAGAGGCAACTTGTTATCCCAGAGCCCTAAATCTATAAATCTCAGCACTGACATTTCCAACCTGCAGCAGCAACAGATTAGAAGATCAGGAGGGGCATTTCTATTCTTAAGGCTCTAACCGGCAGCTGCCGTCCTCATTTAGAATACTTGGCTCATGCAAACTTGTTTATGCATTTGGTGTATTCATGTAATTTGCCAATTTGCTAGGCTTGACACCAGTAAGATGGCTGAACATTTGCTGTTGTCCATTTGTTGACTCACACAAACTCAAGGCCGAAATGCCACATAAAAAGAACCTAATCAGCTGGGAGGAGGTAGAAAATACTTGAACAAACTAACTCTTGTCGTGATTTTTCTTTGGAAAAAATCGAAAGGGAAATATTTTCTAACAATTCTAATTCTTTTATTCAGCCTTTGTTATAAAAGCTAGATTTATTTCTACCATGTTTCAATAGATGATTACAAGTGTTACTCAAAAATCAGGTGTTTTAGGTTAAATAGCTTTAAGTATTTAGTCCCAAATGAATGCCAGCTAAATAAACAGCCTGAGAACACAAACACATGACCAATCTCATTCATCCTAGCAAGTCAGTGGGCCAAGCCTTTCTAGCTAGCCTAAAGCACAACATCAGGGGCAGGGGTGGGGGGGGGTGTCTTTTTTTTTTTTTTAACCTCCTCTCACCCCAAGAGACAGCGACAAATCACACATAGATCAATTCATGAAAAAAATCTTCAGATCAAGACCAATGTTGGATTTTTCCAGGTCTAATAGTTAATAAAACTTCTAAGGCAGAGTAATAGAAAACTCTCCATTAAAAAAAAAATTCTTACTATATTGAATGTATTTTAGTATGTACAGAGCCACAAATTTGGCTAAGCGTACACCTACAAGATTTCAAGGGCACCAAGAGGCCCCGCTATTTCAAAACGATCTCTTCCTGGGCTGCTTGTCAGAATGCCGACATCCCCACCAATGCTCAGTCTTAGGTATCAAATCCCCTGGATAAAGCACCTGGCTATTAACTCATTAGCATAAATTTTCTTAATATTAGGACCTAGTGACCAAGACTGGAAGGTCATCAGTTGAGCAGGTAAAC
>NW_006434369.1:1459116-1488036 GCF_000325575.1 Pteropus alecto
CAGGAGTGGAAAAAGTTTTATAGGGAGAAAAGCTTACAACTTAGTGTGGACTAGGCCACCAACGGCAGTGGTAGAAGGACTGAGTAAACAGAATAAGTCTAGGGAAAGCCTACCAGAACAAACAGAATTTTAGTCCATTTTGAATTGAAATATACTGAGACTTCTCTTTCTATATCAGATGGTATCACCAGATTCATCCTCTCATAATCTGCACGGTCAGTCAGGCAAAACCATATTCACTGGAGGAGAGAGCAAAGTCTTGCTCCCTTGCCTTGCTTGGAATTCTGCCTCTCTCCCTTCCCAGGCCGTGGGTACCTGCCTGCCAAACCCATTCCCTGTAACCACCGATACACCTTCTTTTTACTTGCTCTGTTTTCTCACTTTTTCTTCCATTTTGCCATAAAATTCCAAAACTTAGAATTAAAATCCTCTACCTAAATAAAGGCAGGCAGAATTCTTTTAAAACTCCATCCACCAAAAATATTTACATTGAGGGAAAGTATTGTTGTTTACTCACAGAGCACAGAGACATTGAGCAAGGGGGAAAAAAATCTGGTCTATTGATTCTGTCTAGGTTTTATCCCCCCAGGACCAGTTGTTTCTCACAGTTATTATTCTGAAAACGTCACTTCTACTTAGGTTGCAGATCAACATTTCAAAGCCTACCAAAACGTTAAAACATTAGTTTTTTGAGAGGAATGACATCCAATCAGAACTGAAAGATTAGGTTGAACATGCATACACTCACCCAGAGGAGGCCTACAGCCTGTGGCATGTCCAAATACGATTGAACCTTTTGATATTGAATTACAAAAGTCTGGGCAATGGATCAGCAGATTCCTGCCCAATTTCAAATGAGAAGCCTATGTCTGAAGTTTATGCTTCTGTGTTTGGTGCTCAATAAGCAAGCTCTCCTAAGACGAGTCTGCGATTTTCACACGAAGCAATTTCCCTTCAGCACAGAGAGCCCCAGTTCCACCAGAGAAGGCACAAAGACTCTAATGAAGCTGAGCTCTAGTGAGGTTGGAGCAAAAATGCCCAACATCCTTTACATAATTCAGCAGACTGTCGCTTCTTTATGCATCTAAAGCTACGTCTAAAGGAAAATAAAAATTCAAAGGAGCTGGGACATGACATAGGTCAGAAGACAACCAGGGAGGAGGATCTGCAGGTGTGACAAGAGACTCTCAGAAACTAAGGTGGAAACAAAAAAACACAGGGGGTGCTCTCAACAAATTTAAATGCAGGAAGGAGGTGGGAAGGCAGGTCATAAAGTTAGCATCTAGTTAGAGGATAAAACATCCATTATGACCATTAAACAGGCCCTAAAGAAAGATGATATTTAAATTTTTTTCTCCTTTTCCCCCTTTTCTTTCTCCCGTTTACTCCAAAATGACAGCCCCAATCTACTTTCTTCACAGCTCTGAATTAGCTTTTTCAATATCAAGTCACTTAAGAAAAATCTAAGATAATTTGCTCATAAAACTTTGACAAAGTTGAAGAGTAAATTTTGACACGACTACAGTGTCTGGAATTACCATACTGCCAGAAGATGAGCTACGTTCAGGTCTGAAGCACTTCCTGGAACATCAACTCTTGCTAATAGCATTCAACCTTTGATCAGGTAAAGAACTCTCTTCTGTGCAGATTGTCAGGACACATATAGTTTCCTCCCCTACAGGTTTAAAACACATCTTTTAAAGTTCAGTAAAGACAACCATAAGATAGAGCATCAATTTTCGTTCTTATGCCATTAAGAAAAAAAAAGACCAACAGCACAGAAGCTGGAGGCAACCAGGAAGTAATTAGGCACAATGGTGGCTGCACTCCCCAGGCCCAGCTGGAAGAGAATTGAAGCTTTGCAATCAATTCACAGCAAGAATTTGATAATGTCCTCCTCACCTGTCTAGAAGTTCCGCCTATCTAGAAGGTACTTCATTATCGTTGTTCTTCATAACACAAGAACAAATAAATTGGAAAGAAAAGTAGCCTATCACAATGGGGGAGACACACTTGAGGTTTTCTGGCAACTGAAGTTTAAAAAAGGAATTGAAGATGGGCCCTTTCCCTTTCCTTCTCTACTGCAAAATAATATAACAAGCACAGCGCAAGGGAACTGGACTTCATAAGTTCTAAAGGAAAAATGCCGTTCTTGTCTCTAAGCTCTGCTTCCTTCCATCAGCAATCTTCTGAATCTCTCATACTCCATCTCTCCTGCATGATCCAATCTTGCTCCTGGCCAGGGACCAGCCATGACTCACACACAGAGAAGAAGAGTGAACGGCACTTTAAAAAAAAAAAAAAAAGAGGTATCTGTACACCCACGTTCACAGCAGCATTATTAACACTACCCAAAAGGTGAAAGAAACATAAACGTCTATCAACAGATGAAGTGATAAATAAAATCTGGTATACCCATAAAATGGAATATTATTCAGCACTCAAAAAGATTTTGAAATAAGTGAAATGAGCCAGTCACAAAGACAAATACTATATGATTCCACTCATATGAGTTATATGGAATAGTCAAACTCTTAGAAACAGAAAGTGGAATGATGGTTGCCAGAAGCTGGGAAGGAGGGTTAATTGGGGAGTTATTATTTAATGGGTACAGAGCTTCAGTTTTGCAAAATGAAAAACGTTATGGAGATTTGTTATACAATAACGTGAATATACTTAACACTACTGAACTGTGCACTTAGAAATAATTAAGGTGGTAAATTTTATGTTTTCACCACAGCTAAAAATATAGAGCAAGAAACATATACAGTCCATAATCTGGAAGTAATTGATCTTTCTCCTAAATTACCACGTTTTTCCCTGTATCTCAAGGTATTGATCCAATAGAAATCTACTTAGTATAATGATGTGAACTCATTTGATTCTCTGTAGTAACTATCAGTTACCCGCCCTCATTTTACAGACAAGGAAATTGAGGCCCAGAGTGAGTAAATAACTTGTCCAAAATCACAATTACAAATTGACGGTATCTGATTCTTATTTCACTCCTTTTAACTCTCTCACACACCCCTTCTCTTACAAAAGAATCTTCTAAGAAGCTGCCACTACTTCCTAAATTCTCTCATCAAACCTCTGCAAGCAGGCTTTCCCCACACCACTCAACATCTCTCCCGAAGGTTACCAATTACCTCCACATCACTTCTACTCAGTCGTGAGCTTATCTTACCTGGATTCTCAGTGACAACTGATACACCTGACCCAACCTTTCATTCTGGAAATTATCTCTTCTCTCAGTTTTCTGATCATTTTCTCCTGGTA
The DNA here is from genome assembly GCF_000325575.1 of Pteropus alecto. Lineage (NCBI taxonomy): Eukaryota > Metazoa > Chordata > Mammalia > Chiroptera > Pteropodidae > Pteropus > Pteropus alecto. The sequence goes on from NW_006434369.1 coordinate 1,462,396, forward strand.
ATCTTCCTACTTGTCTGACCACTATCAATTTTCCTTCCCAATTTCCACCAAAACAATGGCTAATAGATGACTAAATGAGTAGTGAAGTAAGATTTACCTTAAACTAATTTAACACATCCACAGGGTTCTTTTGAGGCTTATGATAGGTTCTAGAGCCTTCAGGATGCACGATGAGTTGTCACTTGAAGGTAAGGATTCCTTTTTACTTATCTTATACCTCTCAATGCCTAGCACAGTATTTTAGCACATAATAAACCTTAACATAGACTAGTTCGATTTAATCTAAATATAAGGAAATCCTCACATTCAAAACTGCTTTCGCTAGTATGCTCTGCAAGTTTTTATTGAGAAAAGTTCCCAAACTTTTTAACTGTCCCCTTCACTCTAAGGCCAGTGAAGGGTCCAACATGGGCTCCAGACAATAGCTAAAGCAGTAGAAAAATGTCTCCACTGTACATACTGTGTAGTTCTCAGATCCCTACTATGTCCCACGGTCTCAGAGCAACCCCAAGCTATTTTCTAGGAATTTCCACTGGATGCTGCTGGTCCATGATTGTTGTTTAAACCATCATTTCTGTCCTCAGTGCATCTTGCCCCAATATAAAAGCATTAAATGAGATTAAAACATTCAAACAATTTTCCTGCATTTTCTAATCAATTAGGTTAAATACGTGAAACCCTAATAAAAGAAAATTAGAGGAGCTCAAAATGTGTGTGCATGTTCAAGTCAGTTAAATTTTGGTGAAGAGTAAATTAGGTTAATAAAAGAATAAATTAGTCACAATACCCTACTGACTAGAAAGTTACACAGTGGCACATTTTTGTTCTTCGTTACCTTCCCTTAAAGTCTTTACTTCACCCACTGGCCTTTGTACATGCTTTCCATTTCATCCTTTTTTGAATAGTACTTTCTGAAGTCTACTTCTGATCTCTGACCTCACAGATGTTCTCTCCTATTAGTTCTGTGTTCAGCATAATGGAATGTTAATAGGCTGTTATGATTTACACTACAAAAATCAATGGTGTAGATCCTGTCCCGTAAATAAGGTACTTCAGTAGGTATGACTATCCACACAGCATTAGGTACCATTTAAAAGTGACTGCCTCAAGAAACAAAAATTTATCCTAGTGAATTCAGAGCATTCTTATACTGAGTTTTTGTTTGTTTTTGTTAGATATTGATACTAATTTCCTAACTGATTCCCTATACCCCCAAAACAAAGTGAGGTAAAAATCCTTATTTGCCTATAAAAATGGACATCATCCAAAATACTGATAAAAATTCAACAGAATGATGATTACTGAGCTCTGAATTCTGGGGGGCAGATGGCTGATCCACAGAAGAATTAAACTTTTTCAGGTCCAGAAAAAAATAATAAAACCCAGCATATAACCATAACCAACTGGTAAATTAAAACAGTACATCCAAAATAAAAACGGCGGAATTCAAAGATCAATTTTTGATAAAAATTATTTTTCAACAAATGAAAGGTCATTCTTTGATAACAGACGTGTGATGGTACATGAGATAGACCCAAGAAAGTATCAATTTTTAAGATCAAGCAGATTTTCTTAAAAGATCACGTTGCTTTGAAAGAATAAGAAAAGAAAAACCTTCCTAGACTTCTGAGAGTTATAGAAAACATATTTTTTTTTTCCCTAGGATTGTCTTGAATTATATGTATATTCAGAGTTTAAGACTTTTTCAATATTCTTTTTTGTTTTGTTTATAGAACACATGTGTAAAATTATCATTAGGAAGCCAGGAGGCTCTCTCAGGGAAACAATTGTTTTTGAATCTCAAGTATCTCAAAGGGACAGACTCCATGCAGAGAAAGCTGAGGCACACTCAGGGGTGGGTGGGGATGGGTGGGAGCAGATCTGAAGCCACCCTGGGGAAAGGAGTATTTTATCACAGCCTTACTTTAGAATTGCCCTTTACATACTAATAAAACAAAGACTGACTTTTAGTCAGTGCTATTGCTTTAAAATTCTCTGCAGAAAATGAACTCTCTTACTGCATGTATATAGGTTGTTGAGCATTCCCCTTGGCCCCCCACTATTAAAGAAGAACACACTATATGGAATGTAGTTATCACCACCACCTCCATGAAGTCTTCCTGAACACTATCCTCAACCATCTCCTACTAGAGAGCTATTTACTAATTTTCATTTTCTATTCATTTATCTTTCTCTCTGATAGACTGAGTTCTCTAAAGTCACAGACTCTGTATTTGCTTTCCTAGTATTTCTAAATGACTTTCAGAGTCCCTGAAGCACAACTAGCCCTCAATAGTCATTAATTTAAGGAAAACCCACTGAGCACCTGTTATCACCAAGCACTGCTCTAGGCACTGGGGTTACTACAGCAGTGAACAAAATATATGAAAATGCCAGCCTTCATTCGGTTTTCATTCAAGTGATGTTTGAATAAATAAACCGATGAACATTAGAGAGCCATCGACACTTCCTCTTGATAGCTTGGAAATTCACTCAGTAAAACCAAACAGAAAACATGCATATAGCCTGCTTTTGTGTAATTCTTTCAAATTGTCCAAGCCTTGCTGCAAATGAAATTTAGAGGCTTGGAATTATCAGATGATTCATTATTTCCCTTTATCAATGATCAATCTCAGAGACAAGAGACAGGGCTCTCATATTTCTATCACACTATTCGTAAGTCCCCACAAACTATAATGTATTCCTTGCATGCAGTTTATCTTCAAAACTGAAAACCATGTTGGAAAGCGGTATTTAATGAGGATCAATCCTCTACCACCACACAATACTAATAACTAATACATGTAAAATATAATTGTCAAACTCCTTTTGTCTTACATGTATTGTCTCCTTTGAACCCTCGAATAGTACATGAAGTGGATAGTTCAGAGCTTCTTACTGTCTTTTCTCTATAGATAAATAAGTGATGGGACAAGAAGTTTATGTTACTTGCCTTACTGCATGCAGCTGGTTAAGTTGTGAAGTCAAACTTAAAACCAGAACTATGGACTCCAGCATCAATAGTTATGGCTAAGTACATTATATCATCAATAAGAAGAGATACGGGCTGAAAAGGGAACTGGAAATATACAGAACTCCCAAGCCCAACATGATTCTCTTCCCAACACTGCCTTCCTTATTTACACACACAGTCCCACAATCTAGAGATCCATAAGCAAATCCAGCAGTTACTAGTGATGAGTACTCTTTCTGCAGTGGTCAGTTATTGACCCTTCCAGACAATTTAATCATAAGTAGTCTATATAATTACTTCACTGAAGATGATCTTTTCATCTAAGTGTATGGTCAAAGACAGTAAATCCTATCTATAAACTCCTAGAGGACCAAGATTGTGTCACATTTCCCATTTATCCCCAGCTCTTAGCACAACTCCTGACAAGTAGCAGAGCATTCAGCAAATACTCAGTGAATAAATGAATGATGATACTACAACACTAGCAACTGTGAAAATTGATTTAAGGGCCTTGGTTATATTTTTCTGCTCTTTCTTTCCAGCCTATTAGATTTTGAGGCATTTAAAGACAGAGATGCTCTCTTGTCTTCCTGTATAAATCATGTACAGAACCCCAGATGGTGTCATACTCATGTGGCATGTGTGTTGCATCAATATTTGCTCATTGATTTGTTGCTCAAATACCACTACTGAGTCGTGTTTATCTGGCAAACCATGTGATTTTAATAATTAGTGTCTGAGGTGGGAAAGTGTCTTCTAATAAAAAAAAAATAGGGATAAATGTGAAGTATTGAGAGTGATAGTGGTCTACTTGGAAGTATGTTGGATGCAAATACATTATCCTAGCAAATCAATAAAATGAAAAATATACGTAGATAAAATCTGAGTGTAACAACCACCTTTATTGTTTTTTACATATACACGCACAAAATGGAGGAGGCGCACCAAGTACTCCAAGTACCTCGGACACCTCTGGGAGCCTGAGAAATCACTCTCTGTTTACCTACAATGTAGAAGCATCAACTATTGCTCCAGGAAATGAAAAAGACTCATTCTCATGTCTACAATCACTAAGTGTCAAAGATTCTTCTGACCAAAAGTTTATGCACTAAATGTGTTATTAGTTAGACTCCTAGGTTGAAGGAGGTGTTTTAATAAGCAAAGTTGGTGATTCACTAAAGATTAACTGGAAAACTATGGTTCTGATTGGGGGATGAGGGGCAGGGGACAGAATTAGCATGGACAGTACAGATCATCTAATTAATCTCCCACCCAACAAAAGGAAACCTTTCTGTAGTTGTCATTGAGACCTTTAAGAAATGTGTTAATTAGTACATATTTCCATGTAATGAACATAATTTAATCTTTTTTGATAATAAACAATTTCAGGTAGTGAAAGACTGTTTTTGAATCGGAAATTTTAGTGTAATGAACTATAATGTTGTCACAGAACACTGGGTCACATGTACACAGATTCCAAGAGATAACTGGGAAAGGACACTTTAAAAGTTGAAATCCTTGATATGTCTTACTATCATATACTTCTTTCTCCTAAGATGCTCAAAGAGAGCATATGTTGATTAAAGAGTTGGAATTATTGAGTTCTGGTTATACAGGGTTTAATTTTATCTTCATTGAGAAAAATAATTCGATACTATTATGAGCTCAAGCAGACAGATCACAGCCAAAGGCAATGTTGTTTTTAATGCTTAATTGAAAACTCTTCTGAATTATTAATGATAATAGCATAATTTCTGTCTTCAGATGAATACATATTTCAATTGAAGCTTGTCCAATGTAAAATTATATTGCAAAGACAAACTAATAAACCCTTAAAAGGTACAAAAGTTTACATTATTCTATAAAACAGATGTAGTCCTGAAAGCTAGGATCTATGGAAAATCTTTTTTGTAAATCTCATTACATGTAAAATGCTCTGGGTGAATTCACCTAAGAGTCCCACAAGAATCAGACCAAAACATCAATTACCACCTAAATTATATTTCATTTGCACTTCTAAATCTTTGTTTAGATTTCCTAAAGAAAAGCACAACTTTATAGGCTATCTCCTCCAAGAACAACTTTCAAAACACTTGAAGATACATAAATAGTAAGCAGTCCCTACCGTCAGAGTTTATATTCTCATGGGAGACAGGAAAAATCCAACTAAATGTATATGCCATAGGGATATATTGGCAAGGCGGCTACAGCAAAGTGAGCAAAGAAGAAAATGGTAGTAACTGCAGTCACAGAAGTAGAAGGAGTAACTGATCAGACCATAGAGAGTCTTGCAGGCCATGTGGAAGTTATTGCCTCCTTGAAGAATAAGATGCTTATTCCACCAGCTACTGAAAATGTTGCTTGCTGATGGCTCCACTGAGTCCTTCTCCAGACACTGCACGACAAAGGACGCTGCCTGGGCCAAATTTATACCCCTCTTTGAGTACATCTAGTGACTGGTTGATGAAGGGATATGTCTGAAGGGCCATATGAGCTTCAGTGATCACCACAAGGTCGGCTGAGGTTTTCCTTGGAACTACATCGCAGCTCAACCCCTCACTCTATCCAATCCTGCCTCCTTCATCCCTCACAGGTGTTGGTCCCTAGAGCACTCCTCAGTGAACTTCCTGTAAGCAAATCTCAGACTCGGAGTCCACGTCCTAGGGAACCCAACCTGCAACTTTGGGCCGTTTTCCTTTTTGTTTCTTTTTTTTAACTTTTAGTGTAATGAGGAGTCACTGAAGGTTGAAGCAGCTTATATAATGTGGTTTATGTTATAGAAGAGCCATCCTAGCTTCTTTGGAGAGAGCAGACTATCAAGGGAATGAACAGCCTACACAATAAGGGTTGTAGTAGTAGGGACAGTAAGGAATCAGAAACTTAATATACTGCAAAGATAGAGCCAACAGGCTTTATAGCGGGTTATATGTGGAAAGTCTTCAAAATCATAAGAATAGGGCAGCTCCAATCCTCCTAAATCCATCTCTCTAGACTTAAAGGCCCAATACATACAGTGATTCTTACAGTCCAGAGTTTTCAAAATCACTAATGAAGCCTGGAACGTACACGCAAAGGAGAAGTAAAACATGACCTTGGGTGCAGTCTGAAAGTTGAAGAAATATTTAGGAAATATGTTAATGATACAAATTCATCATTGGTATCCCCACCTAGCTGTTCTTCCTCTTCTGTTCCCAACTCCAGCTGGCAATACCCATTTCAGGTGGAGAGATGAGAGCCGCACCCCTCAACTGCTATCACCCCCACACACAGCACACCACAACCACCAATCACAACCATCACAAAGTCCTGCCAGTTTCATCTCCAAGTATTTCTCACACCCACCCATCTCCTCCTGACTATCCTCAATGTCCCTGCCTTAATTCGGGCCTTTGCGCTGTTTTGCATTTATCGCCCACTGGATTTTTTACTGCAAGTCTCTTCCCATTTCCCAATTCAATCCATTCTCTATACCACTGGAAGAGTAATCTACTATCACACACACACAAGCATCTATAAATACGAACGCTGCTTCAACACCTGACCTTGGCTTTGCTCTCAAGCCTTGCCTCCCATCAGGCTATCCTCTCCCTCTTAGAACTCGCCAATACTGAACGATACAAAACGACTGGAGTTATCTATCCCATGATGTTTAAAACTCAGATCACCCCTCTGACTAGAAAACATGTCACTCTTCCTAGATTAAATTAACTCCACCTCATAAATACCAAATGAGAGTATTTTCCCAAAAGTGTACCCTGATATCAGCCTGGAAGAATGGACTAGTTATAGGCCCACCGCCCTTCTCACACTGTAAGAAAAGCATCTATTTATGTCTGCACTGAGCACCACTAGATTCTAAGCTCCTTCGGAACAGAGACCATTTCTTACTCATCCTTGAGTTCCAGAAGGTGGCACAGTACCCAGTACATAATACAAAGGGAAAAAAAAAGACTGAACTTAACTTTTATCATTGCCTAATATTTACATACAGGAGGCTGTGGACGAATATTTTTTAAAAAAATACTGACTGGGGCAAAAAGATAAAACAAATTTGTGAACAACAGGATGCAGTTTTAAAACAAAAACTTCAACGAATGCTACAAGTATTTCCAACTGCAAATATTTAGGATATCCTAGTCTCAATGTACCCTGGTGTCCCCTTCTAAGGGATCATACAAATAACAGAGGGCCAAAATACGTTATTAGCCAGTGCCAATGTCTGTATTCTTCCAGAAAATATTAGCAAAACCCCAGCTAGAGATAAAAATGAAAAGGCTCTTGGGCGTTTATTCTGGGATTATGCAGAGTAGAGGTATACATAGTAAAAAGTACAGGATTCATTTTGGAATTCATTTCCCTAAAGATTGCAGGCATATTTTCTTCCTATGTCATTCCCAGAATTAGAAAATTTACAAGAGAATTGGTGGCGAATGTGGGTGTAAAAGAGGAGTTCTATTCAAAGTATTAATCTAAAGGAAGTTCCAAGCATTATTGATTACAGTTTGTTACATATTATTTATGCCAAAAGTACTAAGAGGGAAAAAGGAAGGGGGAGGGAAAAAAAAGAAAAAGACGAGGCTTTGGTCAAGTCCACGTGCGCCAGCCTAGCCATGCAGTCAGTCATGTGGTTTCTGCCGGGCTCCTCCAGAAGGGCACGTCCTCACAGACCTTCTATGAGCTCAGACAGGAGGAAGAGATGAGCAGGAGCTGTGTGAAAGAGCAGGGCTGAGAGTATTAACGTGGAGTCAGCAGAGAGCACAGACACAGCAAAGATTCCACAGGAAAAAACCACCAAGGGCAAAAGTGGCCCAACTTCTGAGAGACCCAGTAGTTAGAGGAAAGCCTTTTTTAAACTCAGTGGAAAAGGCACACATACAGCAGGCACCAGTATAATTACCAAAGCCAGCAGGGCCTGTCTGCCAAGCTGGGTTGATGTGGCCGCTTGACCAGGTTTTATTCTTGGTTTCTGCTGCCCTCTTGTCCCTCTGCTCTTCCTGCTCCTAGTACCGAATAGACCAGCATATGCTTGCTTCATGTACTACAAACTCTCAGCTATCTGTCTTCTAGTTTGTTTTGGCATCTACTTCAAATGGTAGAGCATCTGTGAAGTGGACCAAAGCACTCCAAAATTCTACTTCAGGGTTATTTTCAAAAATTTATTTTTACATTCCCAAAGGCCGTTAAGAATTTTCCTATCAAATATACAACAAACGCGATCCCGACACAATCACTCACTAATTTTTGTTATTCGTCTTCTCTAGGCAAATACACATCACTGTTCAAGTATCAGAGTGGGAGGAGAATTCTAGTTTGCTTTTTGTTCTCTGCTGAATTTCATTCGCTCTCATTTCTCTTTGCTCTTTTAAGTGAATACAATCTTATTCACTCTTGTGGCTTCATTACCAGCCACATGTCATCAACAACTCAACTTCTCTCTCTACCCCAGACCTCTCTGCTCAAACCCTGACCTAGATATCTAAGGACCTAATAGATGTTTCAAGTACAAATTGCTTCGAGTTGAATTCCTCATCCTTCTCTCACCAATGCACTTCATCATTCCCCAGTTTCTCCCACCTCACACCGGGGAGACATCCTTGACATCTCTCTCTTGTAGTCAATAAAGCTATCCTGCCTAAGCTACGCTCTATTAACCAAGAAGAGGTATACTTCCGTTAGAGTTAAGAATCCTTTCTGAGTATCTCTTCCAGACTCTAGCAAGAGATGCTATATTTCAGGGTCCCCACTGTGAGTTTAGCAAATGCCTTTTTCATTCTTTCAGTTCTTCCTCTAGGCTATGCCCCTCTCTCCCTAAAGCACGAGCATGTACTGAACAAGATCTTTTTCCTTATATCTTTGGGGGAAAACAAATCGTTTCCTTTATGATGCCACTAAACTTTTCGGAAACCCCATTTCACAACAGCATCATCTCCAATGAAAATTCTTCAAGAATGAAACATCGTATTTCATAAAACAACCCAAAAGGAATCCAATGAGTCGGTTAAACAGTAACAAGTTGCAAAGCCAGGATGAACCTGGATGGAGACTTAAAGAACAAAGCTATGACAGGAAGAATACAAAATAAAGTTACAAATGGTGACAGTTCACCAGCTGATGGAGTGACCCTCTGCAATTACAGACACCTGCAAGTCTTTTCAACATCAGTATTCTTTCAGCCTGTCCTCAACCCGCTAAAATATAGCTCAGTGGAGGTATTCTAGGAGGGTACATTGCCTTAACACTGGGCTTTCAATGCAATTCCAAGTAGAATTTTTGAATAAATTTGTCCAATTCAGAAGAGCAGGCTTACAGTTTCAGCTCAGTTTGACATTGAGAGACTATTTCAGTTGATGGCTGAATGTTACAGAGGGCCTTTTCTTTCTTATCTTTGGGGAGCAGAGTCGTCATTTCTAAGACTGTCCCCACACTAGGAGTGTTGATTCTAAACTCAGGGTACCAGCTGACAATCTAGAAACCAGTGGTAGCTGGATGGACAGAGGTCGCATATGCTGCTTTCTATAATAAAATTCTTTTTACCCCTGGGTTAAGTTGATTACTCAAACTCTAAAGACTCCTCCTCCCCCAATTCCAGGCTACTCCCATTTTCCTTAGGCTGATTGACTCTAGGAAAACAAGTATTGCATTATGCTTGACTCCTTAGGATGAGATCAGTTCTAGTTTCAAATTCCCTTTCAGAGCAACCCCAAGGCCACAGACCTTGTAAAAATCTTAGTTGCTCAATGGTGCAGGAAGTCTTAACCTATGACAAGAAGGCATTACTTAAGTCGCAATCGGCAGCACAGGCATCCTCAGCCGGACTGGCATCCCCACAGGCCTATTCCAGCGCGCTGGGCAGGAACAAGTCTGTAAACAGCCCAGTCTCAGCTCCTCCTCCAGAGGCTGCAAGGCCAAGGCGAGGCTGCAGTGCGGCGTTCAGCAGTGATTTTCTCCGACTGGCACCATCTGTGCACGCCCCGCCAGACGTGCTGACAGAGCAGGCTGCGTAGACCATTACTAATCCACCAGGGTCAGTGGGGTCAGGCCTGCAACGTGATGCCTATAGATTTCAAAGGCCGGCCTTCCCTCCATGCCAGCTAATCAATCTATGTTGAAAAGCAAGCACGTTTTTAATTCCACTTTCTTTTAAATTTCAAAGAAAAATCTCATTTTTAAAGCTCTTAGTGTGGAGACTGCTAGCATGTAATCGGTGTCCTGATACCAGTGAAGTCGTATGAGATCTTCAACGCATGAGGCTTATCCGTTGATCCTTTGCCAAAATTGGGTAAGAAGGCCAGGAGGACAACTTTCCTCAGACAACAAAAGCCTTCAAAGAGGCGACATCGGGGGAAGGACAATAAAGATCAAGATTCAAACTCTACTGCAAAATCTCCCTAAGCCGAATCTGCAAAAGAAAAGTAAATGCCAGCAGCTATCCTACCAGGATCATGTTGTGTGAGCCTGGGCAGTGCGACCTGGGCTGGTAAATAAAAACTTAGCATCACTCACCATCTCCTTCGGAATTCACCCATGAGTGCTGCCACCTACCATCAGCTGCCTATCGAGTGTTACACTAAGTGCCTACTGTGTGCCAGGAGCTTTATATCCCCTTGTACTACTATAGTGCTTTTCACTGAGGGAGGAGGAGGGTGCGTAACTGTTAGTCTGGTACTCAGCCACACACTGGCGAGAAGAGACCAACAGCTCCATGAAAGCAGGATGTCAATCCTGTCTTCCAAGAGCCACTGGGTAGCACAGACTCATTTCAGGCTTGCCGCAGTAAGTAAATAAAAAACCTTTCAGATAATTTTGTAAATATAATTACTGTGTGTGTCAAGACCCACTGTAATCATTTCTCTGTAGATTAGGTGTATTATGCTATATCTTCAAGTCAACGGATGACTCAAGCTGATAAAGTTAAAAAACTAACAGCCACGAAACTAATACTTCACTACAAGCCCCAAAGAAAGGAGATCCTCTGTTTACAATAATGAAAGGTTTACAGAAATTTCAAGATAAGTGACTTCATGTTCTTACTCCTGCTTAGATATCAGTCTCTCCACTAACAGTTTAAAATGGACTAAAGAGGTGGTAGTCAAAAGGAATTCGTGAGCTAAAATGTAATGAATAATTCCTCTAACCCATGTTATTTTCCTTGTGAAACTATGGGCTCGTTAAGAAGCGAACTGGGAGATTCACAGATCTGACATGGCCACTTTAGCATAATTTGAAGAGCAAGTATGCATGAGTTTACATTGAGCAACTGCTTCTTTCAGTTTTTCCAAGCCCTGGGCAACTATAGATAACCCTAGGCTAACCTGGCTCCAAACACATGTACTGTTCCCAACTCCTCCCTCACAAGGGTGGCTTTGTGTTGTCTAAAACTAAGTCATGCAATCACTTAGATCCCCTTAAACTATTCCATATCAAAGAAACACTGCTGTCTTAACAACAGACCTTTTCTCAGCCTTTAGACTTCACATCTGGATATTATAAAACAAACCGAACACATAAAACAAATGGAAGCATTTAAAATGAGATCGTGTTTCACAACTATTATGTCTTTACTAACCCATCCTGGGACCTCAGGTGCACTGAAGATTTCATTCTATTTAATTTATAAAACCAACGTCTTCACATTCCAAGATGGCTGGTTTTGGTCTTTCAGAAACAATAAGATTCTACTAGGTTTAACTTCACACATTAGGCTTTTAACATAAAGTTTTATGATGTCTTCCCCTACCTCCAGACCCTATTCTGTTTTAGTGGCTTAAGTTGTTCTAGACACCAGCGTCTCCTTTTTTTAAACAAAGGCTGCTCAACTTTCAACTTCATTTCTCTGTCTCATTTGGCTGGATTGGAGCAAGAGATAAGAATCTAGACAGAGGCTTTCGTACTGTTTTACCTGTCACTTGTCTAAACCACCAACTGACAAACACAGGCTCTGCCTCTAAGCACCAAAGGTACCCAAAGCATAGAAATAACTGCACAGACCTGTGACTCTAACATCAGTTCCAGGATAGCAGCAGCTGGTGGAATAATCGGAAGGCAGGATACCTAGATGGGAAAACAATAAATCCTTGAGAAGCCTAAAAATATCAAGTCAGGCAAGAAGGTAGCACAGTAATGGCAAAAATGTGGCCACAGAACTCACAGAAAAAGACCTAAGTAACCAAGTTCAAAGTGATGATGGTAACAAGTCCATGTTTTTTAAACAGCTCAATTATCTCCAAAAAGACAGAATCGATGTGGCCAAATTCTCTCCCACTGTAAGCAACTCATGATCCTAACGAGGCACTGATGTCTTAAATTTTGCTTTTCTTTGGTTTCTAAGGATTTAATCATACTTCACTAGCCTATTACTGAAAGGTAGAATTTAAGGTTCTTTTTTAATTCTCTCATCAATTCTCCATTACTAAGTATGAATGTGAAAGCATAAATTTAACACTCTGCATTTAAAGTTAAAAAAAAAAAAAACATGATTATACATGTAAGGCGGGGGAAAACCCTCATTTCTGAAGCTATAACAGAAGGACAAAAGGGACAAGTTTCATTTTATTCTCCACCTTCCTTAACCAAGTAGATTTTATCTGGTTTATAAAAATTCCAAAAGAAGATTCCTACAGGGTCCTAAGAAACCCAATCCTACAAGAAGCCCAACAACAGTCCCCACTATACTCCGAACACAGGATAGTGTCCTGGGATACGAAAAATATGATCTTTGCCCTCTCTCACCATCCTGGGACGAAAAAGGAAAAAAAGCTCTTAAATCCTTACCCAAAGAGTTTTTCTTAAGAAAGAGCTGCTTACATGAGATATTGACAAAACAGCCAATTGTCCATTCAAGCTTGGGGGGTGGGGAAGAACCAATCGCCAGAGTTAGAGTACTAAGAAATATTTTGGTTTCTGATAAAATGTTGGTGTAATATTAAAAACCAGTTAACAGTGATCAAAGAAACCTAAATGAAACACTGTGGTCACTTCTTCTTCATGTTCCATTAGCATTTGCCCAAGGGCCTCCTCTGTGACAAATCAGAATGGCTTGCCCCAGGCTCTGCTTGCAGGAACCAGGTTTAACTAACAGCCCATGTCTGATTTTGAAAACAGGTAAGTTAAAGTGCCAAATTTTTTTTTAACATCTAATACTCTCTATATAACTGCCCTCTCTACAATGGTTTTGCAAGATCACTGTCTAATCCCCAATACTTACTAAAGGAAACCAATTAACAAGCCCTAATGCGAGCAACTTAGGACAACTAATTACCCCCAAAGAAACTCTCACTGTAATGTGGAGAAATGGATCGCAAGAGAGGGACAGCAAAAACAGTCCCGAAAAGACGTGAAAGAGAAAGAAAAACAAAAAGAGAAAGGACTTCTCCCTGTACTACGGAGTTATGTGCAAAATGCCAACTGTGGGTGTAAAAGACTCTCTCTCCAGCAGCTCTGGTTTCTAACGCACAATCCAGAAACCACCAAAACATCACTGGGCCAAATCCAAAATGATTCTAATGGGGCTAATTCACGTCCTTTGCATTGCATGTAAGGGCAGTATCATCACTCGTTGTCATACAACATATGTAAGGTGCTGAGGCACAGTTTCCACCCAAAGATTTTTAAAAATATTTTTCCAGATGCCCCATCTATTTTCCAAACCATATGCACAGTTCAATAAACAGAGCAATGAATAAAAACTGGTTTTTAAAGGAAGCTCAAGATCGAATGTTATTTTTAGATCTTTATTGATCATTCCAGAACTTGCCATTTCCCCACTTGTATTGCAAAGCAAATAGTATATACTTTCTCCTTCGTGTGATTCTTTTAAATATCAACTTTTATTCACAAAATTGCAGAATCCTAGCATTTCGGAAGTGAGACCCTGGGAACCAGCTAGTGTATCTCCTCCATCAAAAATGAGACCAAAGCTAAGCGTTAAGTGACTTGCCCAAAGTCATACAGTTGAAAACCAGTCAATCAGGTTTTACAGGACGAAATGAAATACAGAGCCTAACCCTGATATGTGCAAAAATTTACCTTTTCACTTATTTGTATAGCAATAAAATTATAAGTAATTCAAGGTTTCTTTTTAAAGACACATGAATTAATACATTAAAAATTTTTTAAATAAAAAAATCTATTGCAATCATTGAATGGGTTGGTTAAATGTAATGTTTTTATAACCACCTTGCAAAGCTAAGCACATGTTGGAACTAACTAGACCACCCAAGTCAAAAATCTAGTTATGCTATTTAATGTTTATTTGGTTTGTTTCTAAATGTGTATTTAAGTGGAAAAGTCATAAAGGGAAGAATTAATGATAATAGATACCAGATCTGCAACCATGAAGCTTTTCTTGAGTTTACAGTATTTAGTGAAGTCGGCCGGGAAGATGGGGGTGGGGGGAGGGATCCTAAAATGAGAAAACTCTGTATTACTAGTACTTTAAAAGTAAGTCCCGAGTTACAGGCTTATTCTGAAAGTAGAATTATCCAAAGACCAAAACATGGTCTTCTCAAAGATACCGAAGGGAAAATGTAGAGATCGTAGAAGCATATGGAAGTAGCGAAGGAGATTTAATGTCAGAAAATATGCTTTTTGCCCTTCTGATATTTTCAAAACGATCTGTCACAACTCTAGATTTTAAAAGGAAGTACAAACAAAAAGACCCAGAAACAAAGGGTATATTTACTTACCTAAACGTGCAGATGTTTCATATTCCTAAGGAATGTTCGTAATTTATTTGGAACTCAGAATACAGCTTCTCATAGAAACAATATCATAAATAGTGATTAGGTTTCCAGACCAGCCTACAAAAACATTTTTAATTCAATATATACCTGAGGTAATAAATGCCAGTAATTTATAGAACCTAGGCAGGAAAGAGGCACCAAGGGCCTGAGGCAGTAACGAGGAGGAAAGGGGCCTCGGTAGGGAGAGGAAGCCTGCTTTCATTTACCTTCTCCCAGCGCTTTTAACATCCAGCTAAATTAATGGGCAATCATCACCCTTGCCTGCTCTGCCTCCTCTCCCTCCAGTTCTACATTTCTCTACCTTCCAGCCCTCCTCTTTAATACCAACCCTCAAGAGAGGAGGGGAAAAAAAGAACCAGAGGCAAAGGGATTGTAATTCCCCCAGCCTATACAGCTCTCACAGGCAATAAAGCCAAATGAGCAACCAGTACCTGGGACCAGGGAGCAGAGAAGGAAACGAGGAACCCCAGAGGCTGTTAACTGGAAGGTCCAGGACAGGCAAATCAACAGCACCAACACCTGAAGCTAAAATGCCTCAGGCAGCCAAACTGAGAGTCTTGCTCCCCAGCAGACACTCTGAGAAATCAGGCACACACATAGAAAAGCAACAAAAGCAAACTTTGGTAGGACCCTTGAAAAATTAGAAAAAGCTTATAAGAGTGGATCATTTCTTCTCTAAGAAAGAGGAAGAGCAAAAAATTAGGACAGGCTGTGAATGAGCCTGGCATGACTCAAATGAAAAGGGCTAGTGCGCTTCTCACAAAAAGAAATTATTTTCCATAGCTCTATTTGGATCCCTAAATCCAGTTATCTTGGTACATCTTGCGTTGTATATTAGAATGAGAACATATGGAAGGTAATCCATCACCACAACTGAAAAACTCCAAATCTAGCAGAGTCTGGGACTCATTTAATTGTGGTCCTAGCCCCACATGGTGAAAAGTCCCCTTAAGGAATCACATTATATCACTGCAAGATTTAAATTCAGGTCCTAATCAATAAAATCCATTACACCAAATTTGCCAGCCAATAAGGTAAAAGGTGTCACAAGTTTGAAGGGCAAAACCAATTCCGAAGAGAGGTTCCAGCTCGGAGAAAACACAAGGAAACCCTTCTCACTGAAGGCCTTGGCAGTACACCTCCTCCTCTGCCTTAGGGCATGTTAAAGGAGTCTTCTTAAAATGGAACTAAACCCAACTTAAAACTCCGCCCCGGATTTTCAAAAATGGGAGTCAAAAGGAATACCACTCAATGGGCTCAGAGTCAGCTCGGCATGGGGATGCATGCCTTTACTAGTGCAGCGCTGGGCACCACCCCTGCAGTCCAGGCCTCCAGACAAGTGGAGGCAGAGAAGTGCACACAGAGGCTGCAGCAGCAGACCTCTCCAGGTGAATATATCCTCCGGGCACCCAATTCTGAGACCACAGGAGTGACGACTTACCACGTGTGGCGGAAACAGACTCAGGGTTTAGACTGACATGATGAGTTAATTTAGCTGTAGCACTGAAATCCACATATGCACAACCATTATGTAGTCTTGTGGCTCCAGCAAATCTCAAGATAATGAGGGAAACAGTGTGGCATACAGGGAAAGTCACTGGGCTGAATCAGAAGACCTAGATTTTTGTATCAACTCTGCCGGCTAATCTCAGGAGAAGGGGCAAATCGCTCCCTCTCTGGGACTAAATTTCCTCATCTGTAAAATAAAGAGCAGATGTGCTCTCCTAGCACAGAATTCTAACTGACATGGAAACTAAAACTCAAAGCCATTTATATGTCTGTCCCCCTCTGTCTGGCATGGGAAGCATCTAGGATTTTTTCGCCAGCACATTCAAGGGCTTCTAAGATTTAATAGCAGTGACATTAGCGATGCACCTAAGCACTCTTCTTATGATCTCAACAAAGTATCTAAAAACAAAAACAAAAACCTCACACTAAAGCACATGAAGGGTGAGAACCATTAGCTTTCTCCTCTATGTTGAGAATCAAGACTCCCTCACAATGCAGTCCTAACCCCAACATTGCTCTTGGTGCACTGCAGGCACATGGAATGTAGGGTTTCTCCTCAGCTGATTTAACCCTTTGGCAGGGGACTCCACCAAGATAACGTCATTCCAGCTGCCAAGCCACTTAACTGAATGACAGCCACACTGTTCCACCCCTGTGTGTATTAGTGTCTTCCTAAATGGGGCTCCCAGTAGCTTTGGGGCAAGGAATAAGTCCATCTCCATATTAGGGATTAACAAGATGACTCAATGCCTGTTAAGCAATAAAAACGTTAGACTTCACAGAGCCTGAGGTGGGGCCTGCTGAGGTGTGCCAGTTCTCCCAGCGGAGCACTTTCATCTCCTGAGTGGGTGAAAACTGCCCTGGAATGCTACATCCCAAAATAACCCTCAGCCCTACTTCCACTCTTTCTGGCTCTCTCTCTCACCTAGGTCTTATTCTGCCAATACCTAGGTTCGAACTTCCCACTCAGGAAAACACAGATGGGATAGCTACTTTCCTTCTTTTCTACCCTCACACATGGTGTGTTTGCTTCTAAGAGTAACTTGTATTCTGATTTATCCACCGGCATTGAGATCTCTAATAGTGTGAGAAAGAAAAGGCCTTTTTTTTTTTTTTTTTTTTGCAGATCCTTTTTCTCCCCAAGCCTTCAACCTGTAAAAATCTCTCGTAAATTAAACTATTCCTTTCAGACCCAAAGGAAATGGGCAATTGGCCAAGATGATAGCTCAGCCCTAGTAATCAGAGCAGAGAGATAGACACTCCACAAGAGGGTACCCAGACTTTGTCAAAACTCAAGAAAATGCACTCAATGGAAAATTGAGCTCGATCTGGAGACCCACTTGGTCCCGCTAAAGAACTATTACAGTTAAGAGTCTGCACAGGACTATCACCCCCTCACTGCCTTTATTTTCTAAACCTGCAGCAACTCCCCTCTTCACGTTCACCAACCTATTATCCTCTCTCAGCTTCAAAAGGCAGCTGCCCCAAAGCTACATTTCCTCCATG
The DNA here is from genome assembly GCF_000325575.1 of Pteropus alecto. NCBI lineage: Eukaryota > Metazoa > Chordata > Mammalia > Chiroptera > Pteropodidae > Pteropus > Pteropus alecto. The sequence goes on from NW_006434369.1 coordinate 1,480,126, forward strand.
AAGCCAATTCCTAATAGCATTCCCTAGGAGAGCTCTGCTTCCAAAACTTAAAAAGCCAAGAAATCTCAAGCCTCTGAGATTTAACGACTTTGTGTGGTATGCCTGAATTGCCTGCTCTCTCTAACTCAAACCATAATCCCCCTTTAAAATCTTGACAGTAACAGAAAAAAAGGATTATATATACATGATAAAACCTATGGTGCTGATACATGAAATCCTGGATCCGCTTCTCGATTCATTCACTGACTCTCTGGAAAACATTAGGAAAGACATGTCGTATCCATTTCTCCCTTTACGAGGGAGCTTTTTATTAAGCTGTGTTGACATGGTATCATATAATGCTGACGGTCTTCCTTAAGCAAATAAGGAGTATGAGGCTCCTTCGACTCAACAGTTATGTGCATCTCTGTATTATTCTGTCTAGTATCTGTCTCTTTTATATATCTCAGGGATCTGCCCTACACACTATTGACAACAGAAACCTAATTCTTAAAATGAAGACATTTCTGTTCATGTACAAAGAGGCCAGCAAATCATCACGAATAATTCACTTAAGCAAACATCTAGTGTCTTGGGTCATCTTTTTATCTTCATACACACTTCACGTCATATACAATATGAAGAAGGCTACAAGCTTAATAACAACAAAACTCTTGGAAGCTAATCACTTAATACCAACACTTTTTGTATAAATTTGGATATCGGAATGGATATTAAAGACATAAAGAGGGAGAATTTGTGAAGCTGGATTTATTGAGTGTTGCCTTCTCGGGGGCGATCAACAGGAAATGGCTTTACTCACATCAGAGCTACCAACTGCTAATTTTAAACCCCTTTTTCATCTTGAACAGCATCTTGGGCAGATCTCACAATTTGGGGTAACTTTTGGTTTTTAAAACTCTAGGCCAATTTAAATTTTTATTCTCAAGTTCGATTGTGATTTTATGCGAGCCCCTGCCCTGACACTGGGCAAAGTGGTGGCCTGTACCAAATACAGGGAGGGCTGGGTTCTACTCTTTTGCTCCTCTTTTGGGACCCAGTTCATCTTCCTGCAGGCAACTGATAGGGAAGGAAAGGCAAATGTCTATCGACATGACCAGCTACGATCGCTTTCCTAGCTAATGCAGGCTAGTGTGTGAGGTCTCCAGAGGGCCTTATGGGACTTCCTCACTGCACAGCTTCTTTGATGTAGATCTGACCCCAGCTCTGACTCAACCTCTTCCACCCATCCCTTGGCTCCCATTACCAGCAGCCAGGCTCAGAAATAGTCTAGCAAGATGGCTCAAGACCAACCACCATTCACAGGGTTCACTTCACCTTTCGAGAACTCCCATATTCTTGCCAACCTAAACAGGAGATATGCAAGCTACTCTCCTGGCAGCCCCTCTTCCCGTTCTGCCTTTCCAGGTCTCTCCTCCCACCCCAGATAAGCACAGGACATTCAACCAGGACAATCAATGCCAGTACTGCCTCCTTTGCAGGCACTTCCAATGTCTATGAGTGAGTCTCCTGCAGGGCATTTTCCCTCTCACTTCTGGTGTAAAGCTGATGCGCTTTCCTCCTCTTCCCCTTTCCCCAATGTTCTACGCAGCCGACTGGGGGCGAGGGAAGGGGCTAGTACGTGGTGGCAAAATGGGTCAATTTTGCTTTCTCTTTTTTTTTTTTGTAAACTCTTTAGGAAGAAGTCAAGCCCCAAAAGGTCGTGATGCTCATCAGACTGTGAGGTTTCCAAAGCCCCTTTGTCAGCTGAAGTCAAAAGCACCTATTCTAAAACAGCAGAAAAGACTAAACTATTACAAACAACTTAATGTATATGATCAAATTATCCACATATTTAAAAGTAGAATCAATGATATGGTAAATTCTTGGAAATATATCTTGTGTGTCTGAAAAGGTCCATTCTCAGCAGGGTACAAAATATATCCCTTAATTCTTAATCATTATTAATTACATTGATCAAATACTTAGCATCCTTATTTGGTATCTGTCCATTTGACTTCTCAGTCACTGTTTGACTTCTCCCTAAAACTGCATTTTTGCTGATTTATGTTTCTGATTGAAACAGTATAAAATTTCCTATGTTATTCTATATGTACAATTTCAGTATCAGAACTTGTTTCTGTTATTTAGAGGGATTACTTCAAGTGCATTTCATATTTTTGTGAACTATGAAATTCAAGGTCACTGTGACAAAAGAAATCTTAAAGTTAAATTTTAAAATAATGAGCGATTCCAATTAATTTTAATTTTTTTGGTATTAATTTTTATGCCTGTCTGAAAAAAAAAATTACTTTCAGACAAAAACTTTGTTTAGTTCAGAATATACTGCAATAATAGTTATGGGAAATATATGTGTTAGTTTTCAAGTTTCCGAAATCTATCCTTAAATTTTCCTACTTTTCTTCAGAACAATCTCACGTAATAAGACGAGTATTTTTACCTCCCTTTTAAAGATGCAAACATTAAGATACCAAAGGATTTAAAAGTTGTATCACAGGTACCCAATTAGATTTGTCGAATATGAGGGACGAAATAGAAAACTTTCCCTTTATCTCAAGATCCTAAAAATAAATGTACTTCATTAATTGAGAGAACTATTATTTCTGTAGAAGCTAAAAGGAACTTGGCTGGTATCCTTTGGTTAACTTCTAGATTCTAAAATAGGCCCCTTGCTTTGTGTTTATTGCAACCTGGATCACAAAAAAATATCCCCTGGTTTTCCAGAATTCCACAATATTGTATTTTTAGATATATCCAAAAAATACTTCTTTGAATCACTAAACAATTTTAGAAGACAATAATGAAAGTTAACGTTTGCACCACACATGATAATTTTTGATATATAATACACCATCACATCATGCATCACATTATTATCTGTTTTTTTAAATGAAAGTAAACCTCTAAGGGGTTAAGTAATTTATTGATAGTCACACAGCTAGCTGGTGAGTGACACATTTAGAACTCAAGCCATGTCTTCTCACTTTAAATTCTGCATTTTTTCACTATTCTAGGTATACTGGTTCTCCCACAGCACTTAGCATACTTCCTTGGACAGGTTGGTTAACCATTTTGCAACTTATACATTATGCCATTTCATTTTCCCAACGGCCTCACGGAGAAGATAGAGACTATGTGTATTTTACACATAAAGAAATTAAAGCTTAAAAAGGGTTAAGTTACTTATCAAAAGCCTTCCAACTAGAAAACAGCAGACAGGGCACTTAAAGTAAACCTTCTGACTGCTACTCTAGTGAACATGCACCTTTAAAGTCCAGTAGATTCCTTACTTTCGACAGTTTCAGTTCTTACCCTGTGGTGCAAGAACACAGGCAAATCAAGGAGGAAGGAGGAGTTAGACTAGGCCTTGACTCCTAAGAGAGTCCATGAACCTGACAATCCACATAATAGCACCAACGTTTCCTGCTACCTGCCCCATGGACCACGAGGGAAAATGGGGAAAAGAGGAAGGACAAGATATAAACTGAGCTGTTTAAACAAAAAAAACAAGGCACTGCAGGAAAAGAGGGATCACTAGAACACTGGATCCAGTAGATGATGCATCTCTGAAGCAAACAGAAGGAAAATGAAATGACTTGGCCAGCAGCAAAAAGACCTGAAGCAAAATAACATGGGGAATGGCAGGTTGCAGGAAGAGTTCTCAAACTCCTCCGAATATCTCAAAAGGAGCCTTTCTGCATGGCCACGGGGTGGGCGCTGGCAGTGCAGAGATCCTGGCACAGTCACCAGGCAGAGGATGAAGCAAAGGCAAGGCCACACACAATGCTGGGCTAAGGGACAAAGCCAGTCTGGAGCAAAAGACTGAAACTAAAATCGACACAGTGGTACTTCACTGCCACAGCAGTCTCAACTGACGTCAATGACACTCCCAAAGCCACTGCTCTGCAGCCAGGATCCACATTTCAGATGTATCTTTCCTTTTTTAAAGGAAAAAAAGAAACACCTTCAGCAGTAGCCAAGGTTGACAAACTCTGGTTTGCACAAGGGACACTGCTCACCCTCCTACTGAGATGGAGAAGGTGCCCAATAAGAAATGTCTGAAGCATGGTTTTCCACCCCAAGTCTGGTGGCTTCTAGTCCCTTGGCTGAGTCCCACCTTAAGTTCCTTCTTCGTGATTTGCCCCAAGCAACACTAGAAACATTATCAGGAAGATAAGAGAAGGAAATATGTAAGTGTGTCCTGAGAGAGTCAATGCACTTAAAAGCATTATATAAAGTATAATTTGTTGTTGTTTTTTGTTGTCCACAAGAGAGAAAATTAATGTTGATACAATGATGTTTTACATTTAAAAAGCAAACCTGGAAAAAAAAAAAAAACAGCTAACTCATATCTTTTGTTGCACACTAGGTATCTGGCTTTGTGTCAGGTACCTGACAGTTAATTTTACAATTCAGTAACCACAAGACACTGTGAGGCAGCTTTTCTTATACCCATTTCCCCGCATAAGGAAACTAAGGTCCCCCTAAGTGAAATAACTTGCCCTGAGTTAGGGAAATCAGTATGCAAATCTAAGACCTCCAGTGAAATCCAAGTTTCACTAAACAAACAATAAGTGCCTCAGTGGGAAGCATTCCCATTGTGTCAGGGACACAGTAGGTATCCTATCCTCCCAAAAGCAACACTTTAATAAAGGGCCAGAAGCTTTGAAGATGGTGTTCTGGTTCACTGTTGCAGCTTGGAAGATTATAGCTATAGTATAAAAACTCTGGAATTTGGTAATGCTGAAGATTAGGCAATCTGTAAAATAAGATTGGCTGCATCTATTTACAATGGTGACCCATTGTAAATACATAAGCATTCTAAGACCAAACCACTTTTACTGATCTCTGATCCCCTTAATTTAATAAAACAGAGATATAAAGAATGAGGAAATTAAAGATAAGCTATAAATGTTCGAAGAAATTGTTGAAGCTTAATTTGCATTGAGCTTAACCATTTGCAAAGTGCTTATCAAACTACAAACCCAAAGGACTCTGCTGGAATCCTGCAAGCACAGACCACATCGGACAGAATGGCAGCAATGGTTAATGAGTGTCATGGTGTATATTTGCAAGACAGAATTCTCAAAAATGTGGCAGGCAATAAGAAGCCTGAGGTTTCTGTCAGGAAAAAAAACAAAAATGTCACTTCTACTAACTAAAGAACAAGGAAGAAAAACGAGATTGTTCCAGAGTATCAGTTATTGCACACTCTCAAATAGGCATCTGCTCGTGGCTGCTGTGACTCCCTTTCCCCTCCCCACTGGCCTCTGGGATTGTTTAAAGATAAAAGAAGAGACAAGAGCTCCACAGAAGTTATTTTCACAAGCCAAACATCAAATAAGAACTGGCAAGTCTGAAGCAAAATTAAAAGTGATGGAGGGACACATCTCACATGACAGATCTGCTCTGATGAGGTTCTGTGCAGATGGAGGGGCTGCCCCTTGGGCGGAAAGAAGGGCTTCATCAATGTCGGTGATGGAGCCATGAACCATACAGCCGAGGTATTTCCACCCCTAAACAGTTTATCATGTGTTTTAAAAGAGGTAGCAGAGCAACTCGGAAGTTTTTAAATACAGCCATGCAGGCAACTTTGTTTTCCATGCTGGAATATGTGCCTAGAGGCTGCCCGCATGCTCGGAGGTGGCTGAAAAGGTGATCCTTTTCTCCCTAATGACTGGCAGATACTCTCCAACATTTTCTTGGAGGCGGCTGAGCTGTTGGGGATTTTTTTTCTCCATTATAGTCCTATTTATGAAAATCATCAGCTAGTTTATTGCGGGGAAAGAGGCTCCAGGCGTTGGGGGAAAGAAAACTCCTCATAATTAGCATTTTCCCTTTGAAATACCATCATATTCAAAAAATATTATAACTCAAGTATCCTTAATTTTCTGCATATTTTTATTTCACAATGTGAACAAGACCCTTAAGCTCAGGGAAGAATTATCTCACATAGGAGAAGCACAAGCAACTCAGAGAGCTCCAAACAACCACTTCCTTTAAAACCTCAGCACTCAGACACACAGACACACACGACTCTAAGTTCAAGGTATCAAGTTCAAGCACAGTGATGCATAAGAACTACGTGCCCACTCCAAGAGGCTGTAGAAACACACTAAGAATGAATCCTGATGAGCAGGTACTCCAGGCAGAGACATACTTCTAATTAGAATCACCCTAGGTTTCAAAAATAGATTTTAAAGATCAATCTCTAGTTGTATATTTTAAACAATCAATAAGGGAATCTCTGGGTTTTAAAGACAGAAAACTGTTCATGGACATTAGCTTTTTTAGAACTAGAAGAGACCTTATACATTACTTTTTTCGAAGTAATATGATATTTTGATGTAGCTTTTTGATAGAAACATCAGATTATTGCAATTCTGACATGGCAACATTTTTGACTGGTCTAAAAAACCACCTCAGAAAACCTTAAACTGCTTTTTAAAAATTCCCAAAGAGAAGACATGCAATAGATAACCCTCATTCTACACCTAGTGGGTAAGGACTAGGCTGATAAAAAGAAGTTATGGAAATGAGTCGAGTACAATGCTTGGTAAATAAAACCATGGTTACATTGTAATTTGATGCCACCTGGTCAGCCTCTTCCTTTCCTAGATGAGGCCCAGAGAAATGAGCAACTTGCCTCAGCTAGGAAGTAAAAGAGCCAAGATTTGCTCAGATTTTCTCTCTCTCTAAATACATGTTCTTTCCACTGTGTGTTACTTCCAACATATCAGTGGCATTTTTATTGCCATAATGGGTAAGGGAGCTGGACTTTTTGTCCAGCTGGCCAAGCGGTATCAGCTTTTCACTGTTTCAACTTGTATAGTCTTCTTTAAATATATCTGCACACTAATATACAATGTATATTAGTTTTCTATTCCTGAATAACTATCACAAACAGTACCTTAAACAAGCATGCATAAGTTCAGTTTTTTAGGTCAAAAGTCCAAGACATCATGGCTGAGCTCTCAGTTCAGCAAATGGCAAGGCTGAAATCTTGGTATTGTTTGGACTGAGTTCTCATCTAGAGGCTAGAAAGGGTAAAAATAAATCCCACTTCCAAGCTGATTCTCATCATTGGTAGAATTCAGCTCCTCACAGTTGTAGGACTGAGGTACCATTTCCTTGCTGGCAGGCATCTTCTAGAATGCCTGCATCCCTTGCCACATGGACCCCTCCATCTTCAAGCCAACAAGGGTGCACTGAATCCTTCTCTTGCTCTCTTTGATCAGCAAGGCAAAACTCTGCTTTTAAAGAGCATCTGTGATTAAAGTCAGGCTCACTTGGATAATATTCCTATCTTAAGGTCAACCACACCATGTCACAAAACTTAAAATCCATCATATTCACAATCCCAGGGATTATTCAGGGCACATAGGCAGTAGGGGACAGGGTGGGGATGATGGGGACCATATTAGAATTCGGTTTTCCACACAATGCTACAAGGCCATGTTTATTTTCCCCTCAACACTGCCAAATTACAAAAATTGGCTGAAATTTCAATGATGAAGTAAGCATGGCACAATTTAAAAAGACCTTTCACAGAAACAAGCATATTCTATTGCTTGAAGCTGGGAAGAATAGAGTGATTCTTTCCACTTTAATTTACCAGTGGGGTGGAAAACATGAAAATAAAGGAGGGTAATCTGGGGACGAGACTGAAGCAGAAAGGCACAGTGATAAAGTTTACACGAAAGAAGTTTTCAATCACCTACAAGAAAAGGCAGGTGGAAGAATATGCCTGATTCAAGTCACCTGAGCTCTCCTCCCACCACCTTTGGGTTAATGCACACCCAACTTAAGGCAGGAGCCCCATCTATCAACTCTGAGGACCAGCCCAAAACCCGGCACCTACTCGGTGCTCAATAAATACTTACGCGATTTAGCTTCAAGTAAGAGGGGGAT
>NW_006434369.1:1488170-1511795 GCF_000325575.1 Pteropus alecto
CTACTAAATTTCAGCTATCTTCCAACACCGAGGACATAGCCACAAACAATGACAAAAGGGGACTAGGAACTTCCTGTTAAAGATGAACACTACCTCACTTCCTTTCGCTTAATGATCCACTAAAATAAGAGTAAAGGACTTTTTTAGTATCTAGAAATCCGCGAGGACTGAAAGCCTGGGATGACAACAGCAACAATATCACGTAAATCAGAAAGAAGGCTGAGGAGTGGTAAGTGAATGATTCGCGTACCTTAGAAGCAGAACCTTAAATTAGCCATGGGGACAGCAGACTACCCAAAGGCTTCCAGGTACTTCTGAAGGTGGGGTTTATTATTAGAACTGCAGAATCTCAGGTTCCACCCCAGAACCACTAAATCAGAATGTGCATATTAATAAATCCTCAGGTGCTTCAAAGGCATATTAATTTTAAGTAGCATCCATTTAGTTCAATCCTTTGTTGTTGAATATGTATGTAATTTCAAGTGTTCCAGGAATTCCAAATGCAAAATAACAGAAGAGAATAATAGAAATGTTATTTATCTTATATCAGGAATCCAAATGGGAAAAATACCTCTGCAGGAAACATACAAATACCACAAATTAGACTTGGGTTTGTTTTGTTTTTCTACATTAAATGTAATAATTTTATTTAGCAAAGATTTTGCAGATCTTTGAATTTAAGATGGTGTTATAATACTACACATATTTGTAATTTATGAGTGTCTAAATATTAAAAGTTGGCAAAAATGACATCTGTTTTACATTATTATAATGTGTAAGTTTTTAAAAAGTTTTCCCTTTTGTTGTAGTTTTCTTAATTGTAATAAAATATGTAACAAAATTTACCACTTTAACCACTTTTAAGTGTATAGTCCAGTGGCGCTGTGCTACCATCACTACCATCCAATCACACAATTCTTTCATTTCACAAAATTGAAACTGTACTCATTTAACAGTTAATTTCCAAAACCCCCACACTCCAGCCTCTGGCAGCCACCAGTCTCCAGTCTCCAGTCTCCATGAGTTCAACTACTCCAGGTCCTTCATGTAAGCGGAATCGCACACGATATATTCTTTTGTGAGTAGCTTATTTCACTTAGCATAATGTCCTCAAGTTTCCTCCATGTTGTAGAATGGGTCAGAAATTCCTCACTTTTTAAGGCTGAATAATATTCCACTGTATGTATATACCACATTTTGTTAAGGGACACTTGAGTTGCTTCCACCTTTTGGCTATTGTGTGGGATTGTTCTTTAAATTTTTTCCATCCATTTTTTAAATATCTACCTTTTTGAGATGATAGAAACTTTAAATTTTAGGAAAAGATATATCCTTTTTTGAAAACATGGGGATAGGGTTTGACTGTAGGAATTAAGAAGGAAAGGATTACCATGGCTTTGAAAATGCAAGTCTTTTAGGACCGAGACAATAAAAGCAATCACATTCACCTAAGATAACATCTTCTCCTCCCTAACATGGCTGGACCACCCTCATTTTCTCAGAGGTATTTAAAAAAATAATTCTCATTACCTACTTGGGAGAAGAATGGAGAGAAAGCTCATCTGAATTAATGGAAGTACTGAATTAGATTTTTTTTTTAAGCAAAGCAGTTTTATTACTTTCAACCTACGGGAAGCTAACAAGTTGTCAGTGGAGCCTTAGGCTCACATTTTAATGAACAGAGAAGAATCATATATAATTACCATATCAAGTGCTATTATAGAAATGGAGACTTCTGAAGTACTTGAGGACACTTGAAAACAGTTTATACACTAGAATTTTTAAATATCTCACCACTACCACCACATCTCGGGCAATATCACCGCTATTAATTTGAAGCACTGATGAAGGTTTAAATAAGCAAAGGTAAACCTTAGTCCAATATTTGTGATTAATAGGTTTTCTATTTTCATTTACAATTATAAGTCTTTAATATAAATGAATTTAAAAAGAAAACTGAAAACATTTGAAAGAAAAAAGCAGATTTACAATTGAAACATATGTTAAAACTATGTAGGTCTAGATTAATACTTTATTTGAAACCAATGAAATAAGAAAAAGGAAAAAAAGGAGAGAAATAATTCCCATCATACAATATTAGCTTAGGAGATAGAGGAAACAATGACCAAATTTTTGTCAGAGGAATGAGTGATCAAAGACAAACTAGAAAACAATAATATATCAAAAAAAAATAAAAAATAAAAACCCTCGAGCTTGATAATGTTTCATGTTGAAGGGTTGTCTATTATTCAGACCCAATACCCTACCTTCAAAAGTAAAGAAAGGAATGTCTGCAGTTTTGAATCACTGAATGATAGCTTATAAACAAATCCATCCTTTCATTTGTTCTCCCTGAACATTTTCAAATTGACAAGTGCTAGAATTCATCAAGATCATTACTCCTCTCTTGGATTTGGCATCCTTAGAGGAGGAAAAAACACATTCCTTTTCTGTCTCGTGAATATTCTGCAAGATGCAAACAAACCAGCAATAAAAATAAGCACAAAGCAAGTTCTTAGAAACATCACCTCTAGCCTGTGGATATGGGCCATTTAACATCTTATGTAGTCTATGAAAGCTTCTCAGTGATAAAAATGGAGCGGGCAGGGATCACAAATGTTTAAAATCCTTCCATTCCCATATCCCTGTGGCTCCATCTTGGGAACTGTGTGAAGAAAAACAGGCTAGTTCTAAGCCCTCTTGGTTCTGCGGGCTATGCTCACTTTGATATTATCAGGACAAGGCTGGAGTCCAGGGAGAAAGTCATACGACAGCGAGATATAAAAAGAATGAAAGAGAATTATCAAGGGGGGAAAAAAGAGAGAGCTAGCAGATTGCCTTTAATTATTTTTTATCCCCCTAATTTATTTTTGTTTTTATTAAAAGGAGAAAAATAAGGCGCACAACTATTCTCAGAGAAACTGATTATTCTGCTTAATGAGGCATATATAAAAAAGTTTAATTAACCAAAGAGTGGTTATTAGTGCCTGCTACATGCACCAAGAGTGAGAATAAGCTTTGAATGACAAGTTTCTTCACCCTCAAAGGGCTTACATTCTGTTGGAGACTAAAACCATTTACTTCTCGCTCTCCTTACAGGGAGAAAACTGTTATTTACAGTATAAAATCGCAAACTCCCTAGTCTAGCAAAGGTCTAGTACCCCACTTCACCTGTAGTTTTGCTTGCCATGGTTTCAGTTACCAGCAGTCCAAAATATTCAATGAAAATTTCCAAAAATAAACAATTCATAAGTTTAAAACTGAGCACCTTTGTGAGTAGCGTGATGAAACCACACGCCTTCTTAATTCCCCCAGCCCGAGTCAAGAATCATCCCTTTGTCCAGAATCTCCACACTGCAATACTCTCCCCATTCATTAGTCACTGAGTACCCATCTTCACGATCAGATGGACTGTCGAGGTATCACACTGCTTGTGTTCGGGTAACCCTTATTTCACTTAATAATGGCCCCAGCGTGCAAGAGTAGTGATGCTGGCAATTGGGATATGCTACAGAGAATCCATTAAGTGCTTCCTCTAAGTGAAAGATGAGTGAAGTACAATAAGATATTTTGAGAGACCGTATTCACATATCTTTTATTACAGTACACTGTCATTACTGTTCTATTTTACCATTAGTTTTATTGTTAATCTCTTACTATGCTTATTTATAAATTAAACTTTAGCATATGTATGTATAGGAAAAAACATAGTATATACAGGGTTTGGTAGTATGAGTAGTTTTAGGAATCCAGTGGGGGTCCTGGAATATATCCCCCGCAGATAAGTGGGGACCACTGTATTGACAATAGGCATAGCACTCACCTCCACCTACCCTCCTTCTTCTCCATCATTTCCCAAACACTCTACGCTCTTTTTTCCTGGTCTTTATACATGCTCTTTCATCTTTCATCTTCCTAATCTCCCTTTCGGCCTTCCTACTCCTGGCAACAACCCTACTCATTGTGCCAGTTTAAATATCACCTCTACTGAAGCCTTCTTCAAATCCAGCTATTATTTATAGCTCCTCTCAGTTCCTACAGTCATCGTGCTCAGAGGGCCATAACATATGGGACAAGTGACATTGTGATTCTGTTCAAGATAAGTATGTAAGCCCATCAGCAGAAATGAGGACAATATGTGATATAATGTGTTATGCTCAATAAATGTTTGCTTAATCAATTTAAAAACAAACCAACAAAATGGTATAATTCCTTTGCTGTGTGCAGACAGAGTCTTGCCATCTCTGGTTTATGCTCTCTGTGAATCACCTCCATTTGCAGATCCGTTTCCCCTCCCTGGTATTTCTGATCTATGGACAAAGGCAGTGGTTCCCTATCTATGGATGAGAGATTCTGGAGGTTAGTCGGAAAATCGGTGGGTTTGATTTTTAAGAGCTCACGAGATGACTCTAATGAACATCCAGGTTTAAAAACCAATGAAACTTTCCATACTTTTCATTTTTACCACTTCTAGGAACCGAGGCCATCAGTTACTGCTTCTAGATATTCTATGCCCACTTTGTGATGGGTGTTTACTTCTAGAACAAGTCTATAACTTCTGGACTCATAACGTTACTTGCTCATTAAGCAATGAGAGGTGTGAATTCTTTGAAGAATGTCATTCCTTCATTTATTTGTCCAACAAGTACAGTCATGTGCCGCAAAACAACTTTTCAGTAAATGTCAGACCACATATATGACAGCTGTCCCATAAAATTATAATGGAGCTGAAAAATTTCTATCACCTAGTGATGTAGCCATGGTAACATCTTAGATCAAGGTATCACATGTTTGTGGTGATGCTGGTGTAAACAAACCTATTTCGCTGCCAGTCATATAAAAATATAGTACATACAATTATGTACGACACATGATAGTTGATAATAAATGACAGTACTGGTTTATGTACTTACTATACTACAATTTTTATTATTTTAGAGTGTACTCTTTCTACTTATAGAAAAAGTTTGCTGTAAAACAGTATGCCTTGTTAGTATTATACCAGCAGCAGCCTCATTCATACATCTCACGCCTCTTGATTGCATCATCCTCTTGTGCTTGATTCAGTCACGTGTTTTGTTTATCGTGGCCCCTAAGCATTCACACAATGACAAAATCACCTAACAACACACTTCTCAGAATGCATCCCCATCGTTAATTGACACGGGACTGTATTTACTTAGCTTCTTCCAAGGGCTAAGTGATACTTGCTTTATTTAAAGGACTGTCCACTAACTTCCAATTCAGGACAAAGTGGGCGGCAACTTACATTTTTAGCTCTTAAGTGGGTGCTCATGGCCATATGTAGCCCCTGAGTGCAGATTATACACTAAATATAGAAAAAGGCCCATCCACTATACAGTATAATTGTGGATTTCTAAGTTGCAGTCACCAAGCCACAAAAAATGAGGGAGCTATTCAGAGAAGTGAATTAGTTTAGCAAATATGCTATACTTTCCCCCCAAATCAGTTTTCATTAAATTAGATTGCAACTGAGGAAATGTTAGACTTTTAACTCTACAAACATATATTTGATACTTTCTCCCGTCCATACTTAACTACTGTTTGGGGTATTTTTTTGGTTCTCCTCTCCCCCACCCAAAAAGGATGACTAGGACCATCTTTTGCTGAACTATTGTTATGGTTTTCCAAGTACCCAAGCCCTTGGGTGTGACCTGATTGTGCACCTGGAATCTAAATTAGTTTCAAGCCATACAAATAGAAAAGGCAGCCATTATCAATGGATACGAAATAAAATGGCAGAGAGACAGGTTTGTAGAGTGAAAATAACAGCTCTGACAACGAAAACTAGGAGTCGTAATACCGGACACAATCTCGCTTGGTCTGTGCAGAGGAAAAGTGTGGTCTGTAAACTCCAGACATATCTAACACTGAGCACTTGTTCAGCAGCACTAGTGCAACATCCGGCTTTTGTTCATGTCCACAAGCGTCTTTTAGAAAAAAAGAACTCAAAGCACATACAGAGGAAGCTGCTAAAACACTCACTTCTAATTAGATCGTTAACATCACTGGAAGAAAAGGAAAATGGATCTGTCTACTGTTTCCTTGAAATCCGCCACTACTGCTTTATCTGAAACCTATAAACAAACATCCTAATGCTGCACTGTACTTGAGTTCAAAAGTTCAGCACATTTGGAGAAATGGTAGCACTGCCCCAGAGGAGAGGACAGTCTGGGGGCTGCAGATGGGAGAAGGGTTATTGGATCTTGCTCCTCCCACTCAGACCATCTGCAAAAGCTTAGGCCTCTGCAACCATGCTGACCTTCAGGCCCAGAGTCGTTACTCAAACTGCACCTGCCCAGGATTAAGTTTCCTGCCAGTGAATGATTGTTCTTTCCTTTAGTCTGCACACAGCTGTCACGTGATCAAGTGGCAACTGAGCAGAGGGAGGAGAGCAGGCCCCTTGCAAAAGGGCTGAGCAGGACACCAACTTGGGTGATTCATCTCCTTTAAAACCCTATTCCTGAAAGACTTTTGCATGTTTATATCACTTCTTGTTTCAGCTCACAGATAATTAAAGCCTGTCAGAGACAGAGCTCTAACCTGGAAAATAGACTATCTCTATGACTCGTTAGAGCTCTTAAGAATGAATAGGACTCTTTGTCTTTCTCTTTTCCCTCTGACCCCAAAGGCTGCTAAATCTATGGTTTCTAACCTTGCTGAAAACAAGGGAAACTTTGAAAAGTAATGTGGTGTCTCCCTGTAACAAGAGATACAGTTGCATGGCAAAAATCAGTTACACCTGCTTGCTAGGCATTTTGCTAATCCAAGTAATATGTCCAAAGTATGCATAAAATAACCTTGGACAGCCATTTCATCAGTGATGGAATAAACTCTTAGATGCACTTTTCACTATTAGAGACAGCTTCACGGTAGAAGGAAAGGGGTAAATTTACATAACATTCCTACATATTAGGAGATTCTACTCAAGAGTACATTGACAAAGGAGTGCATTGTTAAATGGTTATTCAAAGGAAAGTTAAATATTATTTTTAAAAAAGGGGGAGATTATTCTAGCCAATATTTCTCATAATAAAGAATCACAACTTTCTCCAAAAGAAGGGTTCCATATTTCATTTAAAGAAAACAGTTATCTTTGCATAAAATGCTTCTCAGTGGTAACAGAAACTCAGTACTTCGCCTTCGATCAGAGTGAACCAGTAGACATGGAGGGCAGTCAAGCCTTCCCAGACTCCAGAGGTCACAAATCAATGCAGAGGTCAGAGTTGCCGGGCAGTGGCTTTGCCCTTGAGAATTTCAAATCCTATGTAGTAAGCATGCTATTGGATTTTTCACGCACGCGCGCACGCACACACACACACACACACACACGGCCTAGACGTGCCACAAGTGTGATCCTTCTGCTGAAACACAATGCATACTCATCTAATTTCATGATTAAATGGAAAAGCTGGCCAGCGTAGTTATCAGAAGTAAAGAAATAAAATCAGGATTTAAGAAAATAAAGAGAGCACTTTTCATTACCCATCCACATCCCTCTCCTACCCAAAAGCATACCAGGACGTTTAAAGGCTGAAAGGAAGAAATTCCCATTAACTGCATTAGCACTTAATGTGGGCAAATGTCAACTGTTGGTGCTCAGGTGTTGAAAAGTGTCTGTCTTACTTTTAAGTAATAAGACAACACAGGATAAACACTTGTGGTTGATTATTGCAGTGCCCAGGTGAAGGCCAAAATGACTCTGAACACCTGACAAATATAATTCTTTCAAAATGCTCTGACTGAAGGACCTCATTTCAGATTACAAAATGGATTTTATATATTTCAGCCTTATTTTAAAAAGAGAAAGAAAACAGGCAGATCAGTTTATTTTCTGAGCACAGTATTAATGACAAGATGACATCACCAACAGCCAATCGGAAAGCTCTCTGGTGTCTGGTGTTCTAACACCATTTCATATTTATGGATAAGCACCAGAAGGGTGTCAGCCCTAAGCTGCATTTCCCTCCCTACTCACTTCTAAATAAAGTGTCTGCTTTCTTTTCATTCAGCAGCCAAACTGGGGAAGGAAAAAAAATGAAAAAGAAAAACCCTCATGGTCTCTCTTCCTCCTCATCCCAGCCTGTTTTCTGACAATCCTGAAACAATAAGTGGAAGGCGGGGGAGAGTGGCTGGAACCTTGTGTCTCTGCTTCCTGTAAAGCTGCTGAATGCACTCTGCAGCTTCAAACAGTCCTTCGCTGACAAACCTGAGCCAACACTTCATCTGCAAAACCCCTAAGAGCAGGAAAGAAGAGACTATTGCAAGAGATAGGGCCCAGGCTCTCTATTCAAGAAATAAATGTAATCATTCTTATCCCTATTTTTTTTTTTAACTATTGTCTATTCCTATTGTCCACTACCTTCTCCTCTAAAGCAATTCTGATGAAAGGAATGAGAAGAGTTAACCCTGAAATGGCTAATCCAAGGCCGGTACAGACAGAAGAGTTCATGAGTTCAGCTTCCCACTCCCCCAGATGGAGGCCAAGCATCACCAAGGGACCCCAAGAACAGGGTAATGGGACAAAACCTGCACATCTATGTTGGTGACACTGTTCTCAAGGCTGGTGCTAATTGCTGAGCTCCTGGGGGATGTGGTGGCCAGAGCATCTGTCTTCAGACTAAAATTGACAATCTGTATGAACAGAAATTGATAACGCAATTCAAATTCTAAGCAGCAGAGATGTTTACTGCATCCATGAAAAATCTCTGCTCTAGACAACTATAACATGCATCTTGCTCTCATGCTTCTCCCAAAACCTCATCTAGAGATGAATATAGCCCTTTTTCTCTTCCACACCCCTAACCATCTGATGTTGTATCAGAATTCCTGGATCAAGCCCAAAACCAGAATTATAACATGTAATAAAGATGCTTGGCCATGCAGCAAAGATGACAGAATTTGGCATGTTGGCCTAAAGCCAGAGTGACAGATCTTGAGCTGATGTTCCTTTCCTACAGATTTAACAATGTACAAGGAGAAAAAAATATATATTAATAATCTGCTCAGAGCAAATTCGGTCTCTACAAGTTGCTTTGAGTTTGGCTCTGACAAGCCCCCCACCCATACCCACACCCCCATACTTTCCTGGATGCCAAAAACAAGGAGAAAGAGTGACTGTAGCTTGTCCCTTTTCGTAATTAACTTGTCTCAAAAGTAAACTAGGTAGATTCAAAGGGAGAAGTTGAAAAGGAATTGGGACCCCAACTATTTGGAGGCTATGTAATCAGAATCACTAATTTCTCCTATATGCACCTAAGCCAAAGCATAAAGATTCGCCCTGCCACATCTCAAAGCTTACATATTTTATATACAACTCAACTTACATATACTCTTCTACTTGCAGAGTCCTCATACAAATCAGAAGCATCATGATATAAGGAACAGTTGTATGTGAAGCAAAGAGGAAAGGATCTGACCTAGGAACTCTAAATCCTTAGGTTATCTGGGGTTTAGGAGGCGGGGCGATGAAAATAAAAGTTTTAGATGCCTTATTAAAACACACACATCCATACCCGGGGGTGAGGGGTGGAGGGAATCCTTCTGTCCCATATGCTAAGCAATGGGTGTTGTCATTTTTTAAAAAATTCACGAAGACAAAATCGAAAGCAACATATGAAAATCTGAGCACTCAACAAAAAGGAACATATTAAAAGGCAGCAAGCACACTGGTATCATAAATCCAAAAATAAATATTTAAGTAAACATTTCTGAAGGGCACCCTTCCCAATGCCCTTTCCTAAGGCAAATGGAATCCTTTCCAAAACCCATCTATTAGAAGGGCCTGCTATTACTCTCCAATCTTGGTGCTTCGTGCTAGTTGGCAGAAAGGAAAACTAATTTGGATCATCCCAAAGTCATTCACATTTGGTTTTAGTTGTATTATATGGGGGTAGTAAGTTGGCAACAAATGTCACTCCTTAATCAAGTTTAGTTTAGAATAATTTTAAATTTTTTATTCACTCAGCACAAGCCAACTAACAACTATAGACAGTGGCCGGCTGGCAAAAGGAAACAGCCAGTTCGGGATTTTCTAATTGTCATAGATAAGTTATCCTCATGTAGCTAATCACGGTGACAGAATGAGCCTCAGCTCAGGGTGCAAGTGTTAATAAGCACCCAGAGGCCTAGATTTGACAATGACATCATGTGTATGCAAGCAAAGGTGTGACCAGATGTGGCCAGGCATGAGAGGCACTGAGTAAGATCCATCAGAAACATGCATTTCATTTATTATAACACACCCTTTTACTCAACATTCTGTGCTCATAACCCTTATCCTTCCCTCAGTTCATCAAAGGTAAGGCTGTTGCTTCTATTTCTTAGGATCTCTAATCCCGATCCAACAGACGTATTCACAACATATACACTTATTAAAGTCAGAAATGGCAGGCTGAATTGAACCCCAATTCTGACTCCACATTTAGAAGCTACACATTTAGACTACATCACGTCATAATACTTGGAGAATTAATTGCACAATGATCTGATCCAGTAGACACATGTGAATCCAGGCCAAGATTCCTATTACTTGTAAAGAAAAAAAAAGTATAGAAAGCCCTCATGTCTGTTTATGTATCACAGTACTTGATTCCTCTGCCATCTTTATTATGAATTCTCTTTCTTCGATATTACCGAGCAGTTGGTATGTAAGCTATCTCATGAGGTATCTTCTTCGTCTCACTCTAGCTTTTGTCTTTCATTCAAATCAATCTGATTTTATGTTTTCTTTTTACGTAATCCCTTTGTGGAATGCAGAAGCATTGTTCGCTTCTGAAATTCATGAGAAAAAGTATAGGAAAAGAATGTATGCATGTGGAAGAGGTATTCCCAAAATCCAAGAATAATATCATAAAGAACAACCATATATCTAAAAATAACATCATAAAGAACAACCACCTTTTTTCCGCCCCTCCTCCACCTCAAGGAAAACTTCCTGTAGTCCCTACCAATGGGAAAAGAATACTGCTTGAGACAAATCCTTGGTCAAATTATATATGGGTATTATTTTTATGATGCATTTGAAGTGTATAACAGAAATGAATATATAGGTTTGAAATTTTAGGAAAGAAGCATTTTAAATCTCATTTAAAAGGCTATTTTGAGATGCCTTGGGCATTTGGGGGAGTTGGAGATAGGGGAGACGCATATTTAAGCTGCTATGAATCACTCTTCTTACACACAACACATGATCAGTTGTTAATCATTTTTGCATATAGAGAGGACAAACTGAAAGGCAGTTTTATAACTAGTAAAAGCCAAGGTCATGGAATAGAAAGATATAGATACAAACACCACTAAAGCATCGCCTTCTGTTTCTAAGATTCTTCCAGTTTGACAAGAGGTAATTCTACTCCCTGTTCCTCAGATAAATAATGGAAACTTGACCCATTTGCAAAGCTAGGGGAGTAGACACATATGGGCCTTACCATTTATCCAATATCCTGTCCTCCAAAACAGGAAGTGAATCAAAGAGCTGAGGAACTAGCCTATCATTTTCAAAGGAAAAAGACAGAACTTCAGAGTTAACTTTTTATTCGGAAACAATACACTCCAAGATAAGTCATTATAAATAGAATGAATGATTTGACTAAGTCGGATCTTATAAAGATTTTATCTGAATGGTTTGCACCTCGTTCACATGATTCAGTTTCTGTGTAAAAATTGGGTTTCATATTGGTAGCAGCAGATTCAGTCATATTCCCTCCTAAATTCTCAGCATAGAGTGTCAGCATAGAGTTTACCACATCAATACAGTTGACATTAAAGGAGGACATAGCTATATCAGCTATATGGGTCATGTTTTCCACATAGGAGAAAAACAGAAAATGAGTGAGCATGTAAAGGACCAGACATGGTGAAGTTGGGGTTAATAAGCCCCTTTCTTAACACACACACAAGGGGCCCTAAGTTCAATGTCCTAAAGCAGTCCTCCTGGTTTCCCTATTTACTAGGTTCCTTAAGTTCTTAGCTTTTATCTAATTATAGTTAAGCCACTGGATCTGGAGAGAAGACTAGGATAGGAATTTCATAAAAACATAAAACAATTACCAAGACACTTATTTATCCAGGCATATAATTCCAATTGACAGCCATCACACTTTAGGAATCTAAGGGGCCTACCCCTAGCATTTATAGTGCTTAACCATTCAGTACAGAACAAGATGTTTATGCTTGAAACTTATCTTCTAAATTACCGAGTCGAGGGCGAAGGGGGTGGGGAAATAACCACAGGTCACACTCAGTGGCCTAGCTAATCCCTGCCTACAAATCATCACACTATAATATGAACAGTCAGATAGCTACACAAATAATTCCTCAGACCATTTGTCTATTCTAATAACCTAAAAATTCAGATATAATCTCCTATATATAATGAAAGAATTTTGTATTACATTAACAATATTTTGTTATCCTTTGAGTATCTGTGACACTTTTAAAACTAGGGTCACACTTTGAGTAACAGAAAAAACTTGCACATTGGAAAGAAGATTAATACCAATTCATGACATTCTCAGAACCATCCCATAGAGTTGTACAAGCTCTGAGTTACACGATCATGCCCTACCAAGAGAATGAGTGGACACACAGCCTAGCCCTCACCTGCTCACCAACCACATGTCCTGGGGTCATCTTTGTCTCATTCATTAAAATTTTTTGCAATCTTGTAACTTAAATAGCATAACAGGGTATGTTATTTAATTGCAGAGATATCTGAAGTCAGATTACAAATAATTATACTGTTAAAAGAAAAAAAAAGACAACAGGCCCAAAATGGAGTCTTTTATGCTAAGTCCCCATGTCACCAAAATGAGACAATTTCTAGTTTCATCTCTCCCAGAACAGGAATCTTAAACCAATGGGAATCAAGAATCACCTGAGGGGGCCTGATAGACCCCCTCCCAACCCCTAAAGTAACCTTGCAATAACCAATCCACTTTTCTACTCAGTATAACTTCCTTATTCCTGTTTCCCACTATCTACAAGTCTTTCATTTTGTACAGTTCCTTGGAACTCCTTTCTATCTGTTAAGATTGGATACTGCCCAATTCAAATCAAATTTTACTCAAATAAACTTAAAATTTTAATACACCTCTGTTTATCTTTTAACAACACATACATACCTATATATCTATAAATATAATTGCATATTATTTTAATATCAATAAATTTGAGTCGATCCACTCGAATTTTGTAAAGAATATATAATAACATCGAGCTTATCACCTAATACAATAGTTGGCAGAATCTCTACAAATAGTTCCCGAATCTAAATTATTTGGAATAAGGAAGCGGGAAGAGAAGATATACCAAGAGGAGATAAGAAAATATGATGATGAGTCAACACAAGGTAAAGAGAAGAAAAATGAAATGAATGTCTACCGACAACACATAGAAGACAAGACTGGCAGGTCTTAACTCAGTTATCTTTAGCTCTCATTCTATTAACCCATAGGCTAAGTAATTCAGGTGATTCAAGCATGGGGTCCTAGAGAGGCCAGAGACATGGGTTCATCCAAATGTGAATTACACTGTTTCTGTTCCAGTGTGCTTAACTCAAATTAGCATCTTGCGTATGCCTCCTACTAGTCACAAGGGAGGCCAGAGCACGGGGGTATAGCCACATAAATCCATCATCATTACTACAAAAAAAAAAATCTCTAGGCATCTGCTCTCCCTACAAGGTCCTTCAGGATCAAGCTTACCTGGACATGAAAGCAAATTACTGAAATCAAGACAGTCCCAACTCTATGGCAGACATGAATTGCATGCCACTCTCATCAATGCTCTTGCTCCCAGATGGGGGAGAAGAGCTTTACAGAGGTACTGAGCATTTGTGTATTTCTACTGAGTTTATCACCGTGAGCTCCCATTTTTGTTTCCCCAGAAGAAACATAAACAAGCCTTGAAAATTATCCTAAAACAGAGAAAATTTGGTTTCAATTGTTCAGACACCCTTCAAAATTAAATATCATATTCCTAAGTCTTTTCCGCAAACTCCTGTAGTGATTGCTTTATATTAGACTAATGTCCCTGCAGTATTGAATAAACCAAGCAGTTTGCATACTGTAACACCAATAATCACTAGCTTTGCTTCCTTAAGTGGCTTTATAGAAAAACTGTATTTTTTTTTTTTTTTCAATGAAAAAGTCTGCTTCAGGCTCTACTCTTGCATACCTAGTTTGTGGTGAAACTTAAAACAGTCTCATTAGAAACCCTCGAATGTTGGGAATTATGAAGATGATGGAATTGCTGACACAACATTAGCCACAGCTGGCACTGCAAAATGCTATTAAGTATATTGACTCTTCCCTATGAAGTCAGTCCCCAGAGCCTAGGACTTTGTAACTTTAAACTATAAAATGAAATTCACCAGCAGTGGAAGCCATAGTTAGGGCTGGAGATCTTGGATTTCTAACTAAAGGCATTTAGTGTTGACTAAGAAACATTTTTAAAAGTACTTCTCAATTTGTTACTGTACTATTGGAGGGAGAGAAATATGCAAATTGCAGGTAAGAAATATGTTTACACCACCACTTGTCATAATGGTAGCGAGAAAGGAGAACCAAACAGAAAGCTATGATTTCTGATATGCAGAAGTCAATGGCTAAAGAAAGACATCGGTCTATTTGTTTAATTTTACATCTTATCTGTAAGGTCAAATGTGAATGAGTGAAAAGAAATTCCCTGGGAAATGACTATTAGATAACGAACTAGAATCTCCTTACTGAAGACACCTCAACCGAAACTACGATCATTTCAAAGGCTAGAGTATACGTATTTTTTTAAGAGGAAAGAAAATGCAAAGGCCAAGTTAAAAACAAACAAACAAACAAAAAAACACTAGTTTTGGGTCCTTCATGATCACTAGATCTCATGGATGCAATTATTATAAACTGCACTGATTTTGTCGACTGGCAGCTATTTTTAGTACAACTTTCCTTACAATGTCATAAACCATAGCATTCATCTTTTTTCAGGCACATCCTTGGTCCCAAGGCTGGACTATGCAGCTAAGAGGGGTACTGAGCATCAGGTTTGTGGGTTTCCCCACACTACACCCCAATTAAGCTTATTCAGCAAAGTTGTAACTACATGCCCTTAATCTGACTTTTCAAGCCATTCCGTCTTCAGTAATCAAAACCACCATGCCTAAAAGAAGTCTTGACTATTTTAGCAATAAGATTTGTTTAGAAACAGCAAGAAAAGCCCACATATATACTTTAATGAAAGTTCCATACACTCCCTGGGGGACAGTCTCTACCAACGATCAGCTTCGGCTACCTCCTGTGTATGAATGATTCTCTCATTCTAATCTCTAGGAGACTGCACTCCTAAACTGAATCACATCTGTATATTCTCAAATCTCCACTTACAGGTACGACAGGAAACTAAGGCTTAGCATGCCCAAACCAGCACTCACAGCCTCGCAAACCACCCTCCTGAATTCCTGAGCTTGATCAATGATCCCACCATACACCCAGCCAGAAACCATCTCTAATCATCATTTATCCCACTTTTATTCTTTAGCCCCCTATGCAATCCCTACATAGTATCATTTTACTTTTTAACAATTTCTTCCATGTCTACCACTGCTTTGTTCGATCGACATTTTTCATCTAAAATGTTAAAAAAGAAACCTCACTGGTTTGCAGCCAATAAGTTCCACGCTCCTTCAACCACCCTTTAAAGTCCCATCAAGATAATATTTTTAACCTAAAAACCTGCTTCTGTCCCTCTAGTTCTCTAAATTCTTAAATGATCACCCGTCTATAGGAAGGAGTTCTCAAATGTTAGTGGGATAAGAATCACGTCTAGGCAGGGAGGGGACACTTATAATACAGATTTCAGTCTTCCACAGGAATTCAGTAGTTCCAGAGTGGGACCCAGGAACTTGCATTGTATATGCCCTCTAGGTGATTCTGATTAGAAGGTCTGATGATCATGCTTTAAGGAATAACAGACTACAAGATACACAGCTCCTATCAATGGTGTACACAACAGGGGTTCACGTTCTAGCCAGGGTTTGATGGGCTTGAAAATCCTAAGCCCCACCTCTACATAACACACTTTTCTACCTCGAAATAAAAATCGTTAGTACAACCTACCTGCATGATAAATGTCCAAAAGCAAGTCACTATGCTATCCTAAGTATAAAATGGTGGGAGGAAAAAAAAAGGTCTTTTAAAATAATTTTGCTTATCTAATTTAAATATTTGTGCAAAACTACACTAGAAGATATAATGAAATAGACATATGCTCACATCCACACATAGAATCACCATAAACAGCTACAAACACTGATTGGCAGTGTTTTTACTGATAACTCAGATTCCACAAGTAGGTATGGCCACTGATGGCATGATTTCCCTAAATTGTGAACAATATTTAGCAAAGGTCCACATAAAACAATGTACAATCTTCCCCCCTTCTGCAAATTAGTTTTATTTCTGGAAAATCCAGTGTGTATATTAAAATCTAACCACAAATACCCTGTGCCTAATATGGGAAGCAAAGTTCGGTTCCGGTTCAAACACTTGGAAGAGGGATTTGTTTTCAACCTTACATAAAGGTCTGTTGAGACATCTGAGGATCCTGTCACGCACAGAACAATTCATGTGCAGGACTAACCTGTGTGCACTGCAAGATACCAGCACCCTGGGTTCTCTCACAAAATGCCAGCAGTGTCCTCTAACCAAGTATGACCAAAAAAATTATCACATGAATTTCAAAAGCACTCCCAGAATTAATGTCTCATCTTCTAACCTAGCTTACACCTCAAACACTCCACAGAAACAACTCTATAAAGCAACAGTGACCTTCGTCTGTCTCTCAATCCAGTAGACATTTGGCTTTCCTCATCTTCTGGCTGCAGTTGGTCTCTCCTCAATCCTCACTTCCCTTGACTTTTATACTGACACACTCCTGATTTTCTTACATCTTCCATTCCTTATTCTTAGTATCCTTTATGAGCTTTACCCCTCTACCTGGCCATGAAATGTTGTGGTTCAGCGACCCTGGCCCATAGGATATCTTCCTTTCTTAATCTGTGCTCTTTTGCTAGTCAGTTTCACCCAAACTATCAATTACCATCTATATGCTTTTACATTTCCCACCTAGAACCCTGCTCTGAACTCCAAAGCTGTAAAGCCAAGCACCTTTAGACACCTCCTTTAGACATGTCAAAGGAGCTTAGCCAAATAGTTTCATCATCTGCTACCCACACCGTGCCCACACTTGCTCCTCTTCAAAGCTCGGTCCTCCTCCTTGCTTGGTAAATGAACCACCATCAATCTAGTTGTACATGTCAGATACCTGGAGACCTTCTCCAACATCTAGTCGACCCCAAAACTCTATGAAATATGCTGCTTGTTCACCAGGGTCACTCCTGGTACCTAATATAGGACTTGGTACAAAGATGGCACCCAATAAATATGTATTAAATGAACAAGTGAATGACTTACAGAAATAATGAACTACTGTGGACATATCCCTTTGTTTCCCTATACTATTTCCTATATTCCTTCTACCTGAAGATCTCACTTTTACTATCAAGCCTTATAAACATATATTCACACTACTTCTCAGCCACGATACCACTTCCTCAATATGGTTTCCCTTGGCTTCCCCAGGACACACGCAATATGCTTTCCCTCCGCTATGATGGCACTGTACACACAGCACCATGCCATCATCACTGCGTTGCAATGACATGGTATGATGACATTCTCCTTTCCTTTGGATCTAAATACATGACAAATAGTAGGGTGGCACAGCAAAAATCCTGAATGACTTAGTATTTTAAACTCTGTCTCCATCTGGCTTACCCTACCCTTTTCTATCCTGGCAGGAGAGGGCAGGGCAAGAGACAGTTAAGAGAAAGAGGAATGGCCAATCCTGGTGTGCTCTTGTGGCTACACAGACCCAGACACCACTGTCTTTTCCCATCATTCTATTAGTAACGCCAGCTTTGTTCCTTCCATTCCCCAAATGTGGTGAAGGCCACGTGGAGGACCCAAGGGAGAAGCGTGCACATACGTACACAAGTCTGCCGCTTCTTCTGAGATGGTGGTCAAAGCTGTTCACAAAAGGATCAACACTGCAGAGGTGCCTTTTCCTGACTGTGGGAAAAGTTGTTAGCAAAAGACTATATACACAAAGCTCTTCAACCACAAGGCTGGAAGAGAATCAAAACAAGCCAAAGCTTAATTAGAGTTGATTTCCCAGCTGGGATCCATGTTAGGGATTGAGCTCCAAAAGCTATCACTGAGGAGGCAACTCCACCTCAAGTACGACAGGCCTCTGAGACCACCAAAGGCAGAGCTGGGGATTTTTTTAATTTTTCACATAATCCAGCATTCACTGTGTGTCTGTGTCTGTGTGTGTTTTCACATAATCCAGCATTCACAGAGTGTGTGAGTGTGAGCGTGTGAGTGTGTGTGTTTCCCTAATCTAAACTCCACGCACTGTTGAAACCCCATGATTCCAGCTCTTTGCTCCCTAACTCCTCTCCCCTTCCATAAATTAAATTAATGAGGAGTTTTCTAAAAGAGTACATTCTCTTAAAGGCTCTGTTATTCTGAAGTTAATGGCTCTGACATGTAGCCAGGCCAAACAGTCACAGGCAGCAATAACTCTTGCAACAGCTCCAAAACTTAGCCTCAAATGTCACCGAGTCCTACCCTGATCTTTCTCCCCCTTTGATTATCAGTGGTTGCCTTCCTTCCTCCCCTAACATTTTATAGCAAACTCAGATGCATCAAAGAAACCAGTTAAGGATGTGAAGATTGAGAAACACATTCAATCTTAATGTTATGATCTTGTCTTTTCCTTCCCACAACTTGTCTCTAAGAGAAAAGGACAAGTGTAAATTTGATGCCACACAGAACAGAACAACAAAATACATCTAAGGCAACAAGGGAGACGAGCATTTCTAAATGCCAGCATGCTAATCTAATACTTAGCACACACTTACTGCAAAGATTGTGTCATATTTGTGATGGGTTAATAATTTTTACATGAAAAGTGAGTGGACATGTACAAAATGAAGCAATCAAGCAAACGTGACAGAAGCAATTGCTTCAAATCACCTTCCTAAACTAACACTCAACGAGGTGATGATTAAAAAAATATAAAAATGCAAACAAAATTGCAGGAGAGTCTGATTTCAATATATCTAATGGGTAGAGGTCAGAATAAATATGATATTTATTCAAGTTCTTAGCCTCAAATGCAAAAAATGATTAAACATATGTTTATAAATCGGTTCATCTATGTTGAAAATATAAAATATATTCTGGATAAGATTAATCCAAATTCTTGTATCTACAATTTGATCTAAAAATCTAGGTGGATGTACATATGTTTAGTATGTATATTCCAAAAAGTTGGGAGAGGAAAGGAGGAAAAAAGTGAGAAACATAAATGGAAAAAAAAACAACCAACTATTTGATTTCTTCTATGGCTTCTCTGAACCAGCAATAATTTTCAAACAATTTGTCGGTGTACTCCATGAAACAATGAGTCTTTCACCTAATGGCTACGGGTTCCAAAATAATAGTGATAAGACAGGTAAATAGAGCCTCTAACAAAAGAGGCAGAAACCTAGGGGAGGCAACTTTTCTTAGCAGGTATATATTTGTGAGACAGAAGATTAAGTCTTGAAAAAAACAGGATGCATGCTAGTCTGCTTAGTCTGGGCTGCCTTTTTCTAGACATAATTATAAAATCTTATTTATAAAGAATGTTAAAGTTTCCAAAGCATTTCTACATACATTTACCTCATTTGATCCCACAGCAATCCATCAAGCAGGCACGCCCATTTTACAGATGAGAGAGTTGAGGTCCAGGGAAGTTAAGGGACTTTCCCAAAGAGACACAAATAAGTGACCAGAAAGTCACAATACCTATCTTCTGATTTTTTAGTAACAGGTCACATTTTTACATTATTAGAATAGAAATTTACAACAATGAGGGGAATTAAAAAGTTGCAAGAAAATGAACATTTAGTGAATTTCCAACTATTTACCAAGTCAGGACTATCACAGGCAAAGTTATACCCAGATAAGTGAGCTTGCTTCAAGATTGATGTAAATTTTTCACTTAATTATCTTCTGAGTCTATCTCCATACCCTACTCCACTTCCTAACATCACAAATATTTGTCTAGGCCACAGAAGAGAGTTTATTCTGACCCTGAATTTGTAATGTTATTGGCTGCTATTTCAACTGAAAACATACTTAGAGGAGTACAGAGTGTTCCTTACCAATCCATCTTACCATGAGCTGAAAATGTCCGGCTCTCAGTGAAAAGAATGGTCTGGTAATATTTAATATGAACACAGACATTTCTCTTCCAGTGTAATTCATTGTGCACACATCATTAAGGATCAAAGCACAGGCAAACCGAAGAATGGAAGGAGGAATTTGAAAACATCAAAGTTAATTATATTTGGTTGTCCCAATAGCTGTTACTCGTTCAATTAAGATGCTGCTTCAGTTAATCTTAAGTCAAGCTGTGCCTCTCTGAAAGTCCAAGCAATAAAAGCAAGAGTCAAAACATCTAAAGCTGAAGCATTTTTTTTTTTCTAGTGAGTGCTCTGCATTTACCGGCCTTCACTATTCCTGTCAATGAGCAACTGTCTATTCACGCTTCGTCACCAGATTGGGCAGGGGTCTCCAACACCCGGCACCCAGGCAGATCCTCAAGAAAGAGGGGTTCCGTGAAACCTGCATAACCTGCTTTTCCACCCAGTCCATAGGTTTTTTTTTTTTTTCTAAAACCTACACTGAGTAAAGGGATGAACAACAAAAATCAAGCCATGAGCTGACTCAGATGTTCAAATATCTAAGGTGATAGGTGGCTTTTTGGTTCTTGATTTACTAGGAATAAATAGATTCCCACTGCACCCTGATTCTGCTTATTCTTGCACTGTCCTGGGAACAACAGGCATAACTTCTGTCACTTAGTGACTGTGGTTTCTGCCTCATTATTCCTATTTCTAAATTCTGGGGGCCAGAATATTCACAGATTAATGTGCTCAATGGACCATGGTTTAAAGAACTCCTAGAGAGCAGAGGAGGAAAATCTGGCTCTCCCACACAATTGCAGTTACCGTTAAAAGGGAAAAGTTCACACCAGGGTTGTCTCCAATAAAAACTGGTAGAAGGAAAAAACGTTAGAAGGCCACTGGCAGCAACAGGGCTTTATCATCTCTGGAAAAATTCCTTTTCCTCCATTAGTACATTTATTTTTTCATGGGGTGGAGTGAGGGGCACTTTACGGTGCCAAGCACTTATTGTACAGCAGGAACTGAATGAAAGTTTTATAAATATTGTCCAATTTAATCCTTCCCACAAGCCCGCAAAATGGGGAGAGAATCTAAATTTTGAGATGGAACTCTGAGGTGCATTCCAAATGCAACTGCAAGAATTTAAGTCAGCACTGGTTCACCAGAAAGTGTGAATTTCCCCTAAACTTGTGACTTCCCCAAATCCCTGACTTAGATGAATTATGAGATAAGAAATGAGTGCGGCCACCAGCTTCCATACTCCCAGTGTGCAAGTCCAGTCTGTAGCTACTCTACGATTCTTCAAACAGCTTGGCCATGCTCTTCATGTGCTCTACAGTTTTAAGTTCATATGTCTTGTCACAACAGTGAAAAGAAAGCATACTTGCCTCTTCAAGTCTTTTAATTTATTTAAAAACAAAAACAAAAAAACACCTAATATAATGTAGTTTATTAAAGCATTACAACCAATTTTCATGAGCTAGCCATCTGCCTGCAGCAAAATAAATTAACTCTCCATACTGTGTTTTTGCTTCTCTATCGTGATGCTTAAGGGCCAGAACACAGAAAATGTTCAGTATCTTAATCACTCTCTCCATCACATCACGCAGGAAATCTGCCTTAGACTTCCCACACAAACTCTCCTTACGAATGATGTAATGGAGGCTGGGCACACCAACATTTCTGACTTACATAAATCGAAGAAATTTATTTTTTTCCTTTCATCACAGGTGCCTAATGTAAGAAAAAAAACTTTGTCCATGATTAGTCCGAAACCTCTAGAATTCCTGACTTGTATGTTTAAAAGTGTGTCCCCCACTGAAAGTCTCAGGCAGAGCGTATTGTGACATTAGACGGGCTGTACTTCACACATTAGGAAACCAAGACCTTTATATAGAGATTCTTCATAAAACAAACATCACATTTTAGAACTGCTAGCAGTATTGCTACTCTGAACCCTTCCTCAAGACCCACGTTGTGCTGCTTTATGAGAGAAGATTCTATACCAATCAATGTTAAAAGTCCTCTGTGTCACCCCGAATGGAAATTTCAGACCCAATCCACCTTGAAAACCAAATGCATCTGGCCTGGTCACCCAGATGGCATCCTCGTCAAAGTGGTGTATGATCTTGCTGAACTCACAGAATTCTCATTCATATCTGACATTTTCCTTGTGAATATATATCAATATGTCGAAGTCTAGTAGATATAGGATGTCCCCTTGAAGAAAAATGAGTGTTTGTGTTCTCAGTTCCTCCTACAAACTTAATTAAGAAATGGACCCAGAAGAGAAAAATAGGTCTTTCATCAAATCTCATTTTTCCCCTCCATTCACAGGATAACGTAGTCCAGAAGATAGAAAAACCAACTGCTTCCTTAAGACAAGGGGCAATACTAAACCAGAAATAGATCAGTGGTTCTCAAACTTGAATCACTTGAAAAGAACTTGTTAAAAATGACTTAAAAATTCTTCCCCAGCAGTTTCTGAATCAGCAGGTCTACAGCTAAAGCAAGGAATTAGCACTTTTGTCAAGTGCCACAATGAAAGAATGTCCGTGGTACAGGCCCTTGCTCCTCTCGAATCCCCATCAAGAGAGGAATAGTGCAGAGAAGGAAAAAGTAAGAGGAATTGAGTCAAGGCTTTGGAATTCTGAAGTGGTTTGGCTGTTGTTTATAGTCTATTCCACTGCTCAAATTGTAAAGCCTGTTCAGTTAAAAATTAACCAAACACACCAGACAGAAAGAAGTCTGACATAAAAGCTCTGATAACACTAATGGTGGTAAATGAGGTTGCTTTAAATAGGGCACCTGGTTTGTGCCTAGTTGGCTGCCTTCTTTTAAGATTTATCGAGATCCAGCCCGTTTTGCTTGCTTTGCTTTGGAAGAGGCTCTCACCTTTGGTTATTTTCACTTGAAACACATTCCCCATCGCCATCAAACTCTGTCCAGTTTGTCTTTATTTTCATTCTTTCTTTGTAATTTACACTTGCTACATTAGGCACAGTTATATCATTTTACATTTATAAGCATTTTATAAGTCCACTGTTTGTTTTTTCAGGGGAACCTTAAAAGTGAGGCAAAAAAAATGTACTAATGAGGCACTGATAAGATGGAATTAAACTCCCCACAAATACATACACATGCACATAAGTGGGGGCCTTAACGGATTAAAAAGAAATAAAAACCTAAAGAACAGACTAACAAAACATCAATAAAGGCAAAGCAACTGGACCACAGTAAACTGATATAAAAGTATTACTTTTAAAGGGATTAATACCATCCTATTAAACATTTATTCAACAGAGACAAATTTT
>NW_006434369.1:1511811-1571913 GCF_000325575.1 Pteropus alecto
ATGGAAATAGAACCCAGGACTCCAAATTTCCAGCTCTCGTCAATAAATCAGACAATTTCCCTCCACAATCCAAAATAGCTGCAGTGCTCTGGTTATTTTCTAACATATGGCTTAAATATTTATATTTTAAGTGGTTTCAGCTTATAGTCCACATTATAAACATTCATTAACATTTATGCAACTTCATAAGTAAGTCCAACTCCAAGGTCAGACCAAATACACATTTGAATAAAATAAACATTCCTAGTGAGAGGCTAAAATTGTTCCAATATTTACTTGATAACCTGACGTCAATACTCATTTGGTTTCCTTTCTCCCAAAATAATGTTCATTAGGAGGTTCTCCTCCAGCGTAACAAAAGATACTGTTAGAAGCCAGAAAGAGAAACAGTTCTAAAGACACCAAGCTTCAAACCTGAAATAACTTAAACATTAGTAGACACTATCTCATGAATTGTTTCATGGATTATATCGATTTAACAAATACTGTGTGTATGTCTGACACAGATCTAGTCTCAATGGATACAGTCAAAGAGCTTGCCATATACTGCTTAGTTCTAGTAGAAAGACACACAATAAGCTAGTCAGCAAATGAACATTTACTATAATGTCAGATAGTTCCAAGTGCTATAAAGGAAAACAAGATGGAGTAAGGGAGACAAAAAGTGACAAAGTATTGGGAGAACAATATCATTTATTTAAATAAGGCTTCCGAGAAGCTTTCTCTGTCCAACTTAAGTCAAATACTGACAACATTCAACATTAATATTATTAATAATATAAATTCCACTCTCCAGAGTCACAATTATTGCTAAGTATGAAAAGGTGAAGGATGCTTCTAGTCATGTGAATTAACAAACATCTAGGAATTGTAGAGAAGGAAAAAAGAGTATGAGGCTAAACTGCTAAGCAACCAAGCCAAGAGAGGAAAGAAGCATGCCCTTCGCCTAGCCCTACTCACATGAGCTGACCGAGATCATCCACAAGTCTGACGTCCCTATAAGGGCTACAGGAAGTCAGCCACCAAAGGATAAGTGATGAATCCATGGAAAACCATTGTTACATATACTCCTTTAGAGTTCTCTTTCTCAGGGCAAGAACTGAATATAGTAACTGCTCATACCATCAGATA
Source organism: Pteropus alecto (assembly GCF_000325575.1). NCBI lineage: Eukaryota > Metazoa > Chordata > Mammalia > Chiroptera > Pteropodidae > Pteropus > Pteropus alecto. Next base: position 1,512,943 of record NW_006434369.1, read on the forward strand.
GATGTATGTAACAAATATAAGATTTCGCAAAAATTATATCATTGCAGTTATGACCAAATTTAATTTTTTATTCTTAATAAGAGAGAAGTGCAAACAAATTCCTAAATGTAATTCTCATTTAAAACATTCTTAAAGATACCAATATTAAAAGATGGGAAGCAACTGCCTTAGAAATCTGCAAAGTAAAATATGCCCTTGTATTTGAAAAGAAATAAATGTTTGAAGAGTCTGATACTACAGAAAAACTATAATCTATTTCAGATTAAAAGATATTAAAAAGTCATGGCTTTCTAGTAGCTGGGATTAGAAGTTTGGTTAGAGCTTCAATCATTTACGCTTTTAATCTGAAATTGGTCCTTAAATGCTATAATGAATTAAACAACATACCACCCCTAGAATCAATTGTAAAACTATACAGTTACTAAAAGCATAATGACTCGATTTACTTCCTCATTTTTCCATAATCCATTTGACCCCCTTTCTGTCACCAAATCTAATCATGGGCTAGGTTCCCATTAAATTAAGATTCTCCTTGTTGTGTTCTCTGAAGTCATTGCACTGGTTCTCCAGATTTAAGGGACTTTTCAAACATCATCTACAACTGGATTCTAAAATGTAAACGGGGATTTAATTCAGGACTGTATATTCTAAGAGTAGGGTAGTGATGTACATGGAGTCTACAATGAAGTTTAATTTTTTCCCCAACATTACCCAATAACTGGAAATAGTCTTCAACAGGGTTTCAAGCTTGACGAACACACTCTTCTCACACCCTCTATTACTACCACCTCCTTCCACCATGGCCTCTACAACTGACAACAAAGTTTGCACACCACATTACAAGTCCCAAAGCATTTTCGATAACATTAATCTCTGATCCTCACCACAGCCTTGAGACCTTTTAATTATCCTAAATCACAAAAGTAAAGTGCCCAAGTTAAAACCCGGGGTATAGAATTACATGCATTCAAACTGGCTCTTGGTTTTATTAATTCCTAAACTGGTTGTTACCAATTCTGTTTTGGAATAATTTTGCAATCCTCATTGATCTTTTCTGTGAACTTCTCCATTTATTTAAAGGCAGATGTCCACATAATTTGCCACATATACCATCAATTAACCATTTTATTTGCATCTATATCACGGATAGAGAGGAATTTAATCTTTCATCCAAGGTCACACACAGTTAATAATGCTCCTTTTACAAACCTGGGTCTGTATGGCTTCTTTACCACAAGACTAATCAAGGTGATGATTAAGGACAAGAATGTGGTGAAATATGATTCCAGGTAAGGCTTTGACTGGCAAGTTGATTACTAACCCATCTTTAAAACTAGAACTTAAATGATTACTTCTAAAGCAACTCCATTTTCACTCTCTTAGCAGCTTTGCTCAGTGGCCGTATCATGGCCTAACTGAAGTACAATTATTGCTGGCTGATTGATTCTTTCAGCATTTTCCTTACTACCAAACAAAATTAAGATCAGACCTAACAAAATTAAGATCAGACCTAAGAAAACAGTAATGCTTAGGGTATCCTGTCACTTAGGAAAGTTAGAGTGATCATTTGACTTCATTCTTGAAAATGACTTTCTCTTCCATGTTGTTATTTCTGTTTGCTTTAGTCATAGGGAGGAGCAGTATAATTATTGTAAACATAATAGCAGCTTATATTTGTAATTTATCACTTACAAATGCATTACATTATCCTATTTGATACTCATTGTGAAAGTAGTATGGGAATTACTACCCATTTATACAAAAAATTAAGTAGAGGCTCAGAGAGGTTATATAATCTGACTAATGTCACTAAATTAGTAAGGACAGAACAAGGTCACAAATCCAAGTCCTTTTGCCTGTAAGCGGTCTACTCTACTTTATTACTTGGTCAGAAATGCATCATCTAGGAAAATGTTCTGATGACCCTTATATGTCACTGTCCAGTAAATTCATTACCAAGTACACTGGAAAGCTTCTCTGCACTGTTTCTAAACTGCTTTCTTATCCTTGCATCAAGATGACTCTGTCACATCGTCTTACTCAGACCAACAGAAGCAAACATTACAGATATGTACAAAGATAGATGATCTCAAATGCCCAAGTCCTATGGGGAAAAAAAACCACACACACACACAATAATTTGGTCCACAAGTCCTGTTTAAGGAATCCATCGATATGCTTCAGAATTAAAATAGTCAAGGAGTTGACTCTCACCCAAATCTGTCTTAGAGAAAGGAAAACGAATATAAAGTCTGGGGCAGAGCAGGAGAAAAGCACAGAGACCAGAAAAATAGGAGTGATCATCAGAAACCCAAGCTACTTACTGATAGGAGGATTGTGGGACTCACAGAGTTGACAATCTTTTCATCCATTTGCTGCAAAATATCCATTTACATCCATCAGATGAGTCAATGTATCTACTTATCTAGCTTCTGATAGCACCTCTCAAGCCAAATGAGATATTTCTTGGGAAATTCTTAAATGTTCTTGAAAGCTAATTGGGTTGTGTTTTGTTTCATCTGCTTAAGCATAGATTTTTTTTAATCAATTAAAAAATGGGGGAAAAGCATGAATAGACATTTCATCAAAGAGAATATGTGAATGGCAAATAAGCACATGAAAATATATGCAACATCTTTAGTTATCAGAGAAGTGCAAATTAAATCTATAAGAAGATATCACTTCACACCTATGAGAACAGCAAAAATAAAAAATGCCAACACCAAATTCCGGTGAGGATACAGAGAAACTAGATCACTCATGCATTGCTGGTAGTATGAAATAATACGGCTACTCTGGAAAATGGTTTGGCAGTTTCTATTAAGACTAAACTTGAAATTACCATATGATTCAGCAATTTCATTCTTAGGTATTTATCCCAGAGAAATGAAAACTTATGTTCACACAAAAACCTATACACAAATATTCAAAGCTGCTTCATTCAAAATAGCCAAATTCTGGAAACAGATATCCTTTAACAGGTGAATGGATACATAATCCATTGTACATACATACCATGGAATACTATTCCACAGTAAAAGTACTGTTACACACAACAACTTGGGTGAACCTCCTAGGAATTAGTTAGAAAAGCCAATCGATAAGGTTATAAACTATACAACTGTACTCGTATAAAGTTATTTATTATTATTTTTTTAATTGAGTTTATTGGGGTAACATTGGTTAATACAAGTATATAATTTTCAGCTGTATATTATCATTTGACATCTGTATATTCTACTGTGTGTTCATTACCCAAAGTCCCATTTCCTTCAGCTACCATATATTTGATCTTCTTTACTCACTTCATCCTCCCACTATCCCCTATATTTGATCCTCTCTACCCCATCTAGCTCCCCTCTCCTCGCCCATCCCACTAGTCTATAGTCCATGTCCATGAGTCTATTTTTGCTGCTCATTTGTTGCTTTCAGGTTTTATCCCACATGTAATGATACCATGTAATGATATCATGTAATTTTCGGCTTTTTCTGTCTGGCTTATTTTGCTTAGCATGATTATCTCGAGGTCCACCTATGTTGTCACAAATGGAAGTATTTCATCTCTTCTTATGGCTGAGTAATATTCCATTGTATATATGTACCACAGCTTCTTTATCCAATGATCTTTAATAGGATACTTCGGTTTTTTTCCTCCATAGTGGCTGTACCAATTTGCAGTCCCACCAGCACTGTATGAGAGTTCCTTTTTCTCCGCATCCTCTCCAACATTTGTTATTACTTGTCCTGTTGATTGCAGCCATTCTAACAGGTGTGAGATGGTATTCATTGTGGCATTGATTTGCATTTCCCTATTAGCTAGTGATGTCGAGTATCTTTTCATATATTTGTTGGCCATTTATATGTCCCCTAGGGAGAAATGTCTTTTTAGGTCTTCTGCCTATTTTTTGATTGGATCATCTGGTTTTTTGTTGTTATTGAGTCATATGAGTTCTTTGTATATTTTAGATATTAGACTTTTATCGGTGTTGCTTGCAAATATATTTTCCCATTCAGATGGTTGTCTCTTTACCTTGTCAACGGTTTCTTTTGTTGAGCAGAAGCTTTTCAGTTTGATGTAGTCTATTCATTTATTTTTGCTTTTACTTCCCTTGCCTTTGAGGTCAAATTCAAAGATCCTTTTTAAGTCCAAGGTCCTTGAGTTTAGTTCCTATGTTTTCTTCCATGCATTTTACTGTTTCAGGTCTTATATTCAGGTCCTTAATCCATTTTGAGTTAATTTTAATGTGTGGTGATAGACAACAGTCTAGTTTCATTCTTTTGCAGGGGGCTTTCCAGTTTTCCCAGCACCATTTATTGAAGAGGCTTTCCTTTCTCCACTGTATATTTTTGGCTTTTTTGTCGAAAATTATTTGCCCATATAAATATGGGTTTACTTTTGGACCCTCAATTCTGTTCCACTGGTCCATGTGTCTGTTTTGCTGCCAATACCAGGTCGTTTTGATTACTGTTGTTTGTAGTATAATTTGAAGTCAGGCAGAGTGATGCTAAAGTTTTTTTTTAAATAAATGGAGAACCAATTAGTGGTTTCCACGGTCCAGGGATTGGAAGGGATGGTAAAGGAAGTGAGTATAGCCATGAAAGGACAACGAGAGGGATCCTTGTGTTGGAAATGCTGAGTATCTTTACTGTGGTGGTGCATATACAGACCTACACGTGTGATAAACTGCATAGTTTATCACAGACAATACAAGTAACACTGGAAATCTAAGATTGGTAGATCCCATCAATGTTCAACATCCTGGTTATTGTACTATACTGTATTTTTGTAAAACGTTACCATTGGGGAAAACTGGGTAAAGGCTGTATTATTTCTTACAACTGCATGTGAATCAACAATTCTCTCAATTAAAATTTCACTTAAGAAAACAAATCAATAAGTATTTGTTGGCTAGCCATTTCAAAATTATAACATATTCGTTTCGCCTGCATTCTTCTTTGAAACAAGACCACTCGTTTGCTTTATTCCTACACAATTGCTTATCATAACTAACTTCTATTATATAAATACTGTGAAAACTATTAAAATCAAGCTTATGAGTAGAAGCAGCGTTAAGAGTACATATTGTGAAACTTTATTTGCATAAAGCTGTAGGATTGGCAGATGGAAAAAAAGCCAGAACTGTGGTTGCCTGTAGATGCAGTGAGGCGGAGAGTGACAGGGAAGGAGCAAGCAAGAATTAGGTGGAGCATTAGCAGTGTTCTGTATCTTCATAGGAGTCTAAGTTACACAAGTATACACATTTGTTAAAACAAATGTACCTGTAAGATGTGTGTACTTCATTGTAGGTGAATTTTACATTAAAACCTCTAAACAAGTTGAATTGTTTAAATTACTGACTTTAGATCAGTTAGCTTTACATTCTTTCAACCATAGATGCTATGCAATAAGACACCATCCATTTGATATATACAGGGTCATCAAACTAAATGGTTAAAAAAAAAGTTTATAACTATCCCATCTTAGATACATTCTTCTCAGAGAAAGGAAATTACAACCAGCAGAGTAACCACAAAGCAAATTCATATAAAAAGTATCATTAAATCAGATGAAATTAAATCAAAACAGATGTAATTAGGGTCCTCCGAAAGTAATTTTGGCTAATACTTGTTTACATGCAATAAAGATGTAGCAACCACTGACCTCAGGCACTTTCAGTTGCTTTTATATTAATTATTACATGTGCTTTTTATATTCCAGCTCAAAACATCCTTTATAGGTCTAAGAAGCTAATATTTTTCTGCCAAAGTTACTTCAAATAAGTCTCAGATCTCACAAGGGGAAAAAGTCCTGTGGAATCCACGCACTGATATAGATGTAACATCATTTGGCCTATAGTAACAGTTACAGGTTTTGCTTTGCTTCACCATGATTTTCTTCTATTTAGGTTACGTATTTATTTTGGTAAAATTACAAGAAAGATGGTGGGCTATCCTTAATTCCAATTATACCCAATAGAACCCAACCTTTTTCACTTAGCGGACATACACTGCAGAGACATGTTTGCTTAATTGACCAGACAAGTCAAGACGCTGATGAAAATTATTTCTTGACCCTACCAATGATTCAGAGAAGATAACGTGAGAAATGCCTAGTACATACTATTCATTTTAGTCAAAAACTTTGCTCATGGTCCAGGCTCCATCACTAGTTCTGTTTTAGGTAAAATTGCTCTCAGATTGGCAGCACATAATTCATTGTCAATTTGTGGCCATGTGGTCTATCACCAAAAATATGAAGAAAACACATTCTTAACTATTCCATGAAATGAAGCAAGGAGTGGTAGAAACATACTCAATCCTTAAAGTATTTCAGCCATAAATTTTGCTTTGTTTTACACTATTTCTTAAAAATATTAAAATGTGCAAGATTTTAGTTTCGCCTCTAGGGAAGGAAATAAAGATAAGCAGTCAATTGAAGACAAAAGCTAGAGGAAATAAAATTAGAAGTTGCATCTAGAAGAGCAGGTTTCCAAGTGAGGGTCAAGGAAGAGGAAGGAAGGAGAAATGGTTTATTGTGAACACATGTGTCAATTAGCAAGACCCAGACAATGAGCAGAGGCTTTTGGATTTATGAATAAGCTAAACATCAATTGCACATGCTCAGATCCCACATGCACTGATTCTTCTGTTAGCACATGAGATCCAGGCATGTGCAATTCTATTCAAAAGCCAATGGCACCTATCTTCCTGCTCAAACTGAGGAACTGTACTTTCATCTTTTATTAAGCTTGACCACCAGTTTTACTGGGTTTCCACAGCTAGCCCAACATTCAAGACCTAGTAGGTTGCAATGCAGTCAAATAGAAAGTTTTACTCCATCTCTTGTTATCACAACTACCCAAATCATTGGAGTTAATACAGCGTTGCAGAAATGTTGCAAAAATCAGACCAGCGAGAAACCCAGCACCACTCAGAGAGTTGGAGAACTCAGGTTTATTATATCTGTGGTCCCAGGAGACCTGGAGAATTCAGGTTTATTATGCCGGCAGTCCCATAAGAGCTAGTGCTCTGAAGATCTGGGCGCTGAGTTCAGATGCAACCTTGCTTTTATAGGGCTTGACGTAGCAGTTACAATTGGCATGGGCCAGTTAATTTGTCCTCAGGCAGTTACAGAGCACAGGAGTTGCTGTGGGTTGCAGGTGGTTACATTTGTTATTTAGAGCAAATAAAAGAGGAAGATGGTCATGCTGCCCTTCAGCCTATGCAGCAATTATATCTACAGAAGCAGAACAAATAGCTGATTATAAGGTCAGTCATATGAGTGAAAAGTTCCTCTTCAACAGTACTACCCAGGTACACAGAAAATGTACCCAACTCACTAATCAGGTAAATGTATTCGGAGGTGGTCATCAGATATACAAGTCTGCCCTCTTTTTTCCTGTCCATCAAAGGGGTTCCTACAAAGATTTTTTTTTTAATGTAAAAAGGGCATTAAAATAACCATAAAGGCAGGATGTTATTTTATTTAACATACAAAACTGGATCTGTCATTTTCAGGTCCTAACCACCTAGAGCTCACCGAAGTGATGTAAGTGGTCATATCCTTACCTTTTTTAGAGTATAGTGGTTTTCACAAAATTTGATTCTAAATATTACTACCAGCTTGAATCCTCAGCCTCATTTCATTCATTCCCCTGATATGACTAGGCACTTAAGTATCACAAACCCTATTTCATAAAATCTCACACTCTATGCTGCTGTAAAGCAGGCCAGAAAATAGCTTTATTCATTAAGAGTCCTGCAATCTCTTGTCCTAAAAAGACTGATCAAAAAAAAAAAACAAAAAAAAAAGTATACGTCTTAAAGTCAAGTGAACAATGCCTTCCAAATAAGAGGTTTGTATATGATAAGAATTGGTATATTCGAGTAATATTGTGCGATGGTTACCAGGCAGAATGAGACACAAAAGTCAGTCTTCCCCCGCCACACACACATCTCCTTTCTCTCTACAGATACTTCTAAATGCCCTTGACTGCGATTACATTTTTGAAAGGTATATGCCTGTTCACAGTAGGTAAGAGTGCATTGCACTATGAATGTTTATTTTTAAAACTCAGCATTTCTTCACTGCTGAAAATCTATTCAGAAATCCCTTCCTTCTTAGGCTACAGAGCTTTAAGCAGCCAAGGGGCCAACAAATGCTGATATTTCAAGAAATCTAATCTCTTAATGACTGGTGTCAGAGAAGAGAGAAGGGCTATAAAAGAGTCATCTTGAAATAAGCCTCATCTCAGAAACAGGTGAGCCCATAAATGCTAGCAGGGAGTCAGGACTGCCACCAACGTGGCAGCAATATACTTAATCTGTCCACTAAGGGTAGTCTATGAAGAGAAGATGAGTTGTTCCTTATGATACACACTGAAGGTCCACATTCCCCATTCTTCCATATAAAAGGACACTCATTACCTAAGGAGAAGCCTGAGCTTCTGAGTGTTCCAAACAGTCAGTCAGTCCAGTATCCGTCAGTGATGGAGGTAAGTAGGGAAGATGACCCAGATGGATGGGCCATTCAGTGAAGGCTTATTAGGTTTAGTTTTGAGCTAGATTTTGTCAGTAATAGTGACTATAAATTACTAGACCGGGTAAGGAGGCAACCTAGGCAGAGTGAACAATTTGTGCAAAGTGACAGTGAAAACATGTTATGTGCAAAAAATAGCAAATGGATTCACTTGGCTTTAGCAGATTTTGAGAACTGTGGTGATAGCAAACGGTGCAAAATAGAGGATGAGACAAGATTTAGGAAAGGTGTTCATTTATTCATATTTATTCATTAATTCATGTGACACAGATTTATTGAGCCCTAAGTATGCACAAGTCACTATTCTTAGGTACTGGAGAAGAAGAATGAGAAAAAAATATAAGATCTTCCTTTTCTAGGGAAACCAGCCATTGGCTACAGAGTTGATTCAAACAAGAATCTAAACATCAACTATGTCATTGTAATTCTTTCTCTCAAAAATGCAGTAGAGGTTTTCATTCTTTAAGTTAGAAAATCTGGTCTGAAAGAAGTGGCTAGAATTTAGGAGACTGAGGAAATCCTCTCCCTCTTACGTTCTTTATCCTGTCACTGGCAACTTAAGATACTACATGAGAATGGTGTGAATGGAGAGATCAACACAAACTTTGAGAGACACCAAGTAAATTCATCTTTTCTGCACGCTTATGAATAGTGACTTTCCTTACAAATGAAATACAGCTCAACAAAAGTCAAGTGCATGGTTATGGGGCTATCAGCTTCAGAAAGTGGAGACAGACCGAGCTTTGTTCTCTGCCCTACCCCAGTATACAGATCCATCCCCACCCCGCCAACACTGGCATTCATCGTTAAGTCTGATATAGGAGAGTCTAAAGGAAAGAGAAGCTTTGGGGACCCCACAGGCGACTAGAAACAATCAGAGAAGGAGACTGGGTTATCCTTTGTAAAACAAGCACAAGTAGCCACCTGAAGTGCTTCTGTTGTTGTTTTAATGTTACGAGAGATTATCTGTCCTCCAAACCTCCTCTACTTTTTGCAATCACATGAGTAGGGTGTAAGAAGGAAGAGGGCAGTTTAGAACCAAGAAGTTCATTTACTGCCCACCTCTGTCAACATTGTTAATGGTGACAGTTAAGGCCAAGCACTTAACACCCAACACAGTGAAGAGGCCCGTGTGACCATCCCCGGCACCCTCACCCCTTCAACAGTGCCGACAGTATAGAAAGACGGACTTGGGCTTGGAGAAACAGCATTGTCTCACCTCCAGATAGGATATTTGTCACAAGGAACCCCTTACTCTCCACAAAGCCAGACTCTTGGACCTAGGGCTTGGGTTAGGGAGGTTTAAGAGAAAGGATCACACAGCACCATCATCTCGTTCCACATGGGAAGTCACTAAGTCAGAGAGGTTAAAGTGACTGGACCAAGACCGGTGGTGGCAAGACCAAAACGTGAACAGAGATTGGCACCTGTGGTCTTAGGCTACACAGGCCGGCTTGGAGAGACACAAGTTCACTCCAACACGGGTTACCTGAATAGCCTTCATAGTGGAGAACTTATGACAACTCTATGAGGTACAGAAAGGTAAGTGACTCAGGGAGTTTGATTTCAGTGTGTGTCCTTCTCTACCTCCTCTGGGAAACTACTTTCTGTTAATGGGAAGTCAGAGTGTTCTCATTACAGATTCTCTAAGATTCCCTGCTCACTTTACATTTTCATTTCACATAGTATTATGCACTCCTTCCCAAAAAAATACACATTCATTTGCTGCATAACCAGATGGACAATGATGGACTGCATATACGACAGTATGTATAACACATAGCCTAGGTGTATAGTAGGCTATACTATCCAGGTTTGTGTAAGTGCACTCTTTGATGTTCAAACTATTTGTCAGAATGTATCCCTGATGTTAAGAGGTACGTGATTATATACTACATCACGGTTATATACCATTACCAATCCAAAGAATGAGGGAGAGAGACTCCGAAACTCGTTCTCCAAATCAGCTCCTTTTGTCAGGTTTCAGAGGATAGTTACCTATGCAATTCATGTGGTTAACAATTCAATGTTTCTTAAATCCCCTTCTAGGTATAAAGTACTGTAGATTCTACCCAGAAAGCCTTTACTCAGCCTAATACGGTCACCAATAACCCACTAAGAAAGAATACTTTGGGTATAATTGATATGTCCAATCTTAGCTTGTGATAGCTTCTGTTACAGAAATATAACCTTATAAAGCATTACTCAAATTGAAAGGCATTACAACTAGGCAATAATCTCAGAGAGCTAATGACCCTTGAGATGTTGGGACGGGGAAGGTTGGAGGGTGACACCAAGAAAGATGAGGAAGAAGGTAAGATGTACAGACACAGGTAAGAAATAGTAATATATCAGAAACACTGTACTACCACACAGGATCATTAGTGAATGCATGATACCGGGAGACTTTTTCCTCCTTACCTTTTGGGGTTATGGGGGAGAGATTTTCATAAGAATCTAATTTCCATTATGTATGCTTTTGAGATTTAAAAAGGGTGGGGAGAGCATGGGAAGAATTAACTTAAATAGTTTTCATTTTATTTTCCTCTGGTGGTATATAAAGTTGGTATGTATTGTTTTAGGTAGATTGAGTCCAGAGCTAAAATAGATCAATAATGAAAGGTTTTATTCAGTTCACTGACCTGGGTGATGTTTCTTCTGATTCAAATGATCTCTCAAACCAGACATGAAAAGCCGGCAGTCTGAGAAACAAGTACCTCTGCACCATGTCAGGTACAGACTGCAGATGCTTCAGCCAACAGCTACATGTCACTACTCAAGATAAAAGCACCTTCTAGAGAGCACCTTTTTTTGGTAAGAAAAAATATCTGCAGTTAATAAGCAATTTTAATTTGCCACACTGTATTTTTATAGACATCTCTAAACAATTAAGACACTGTGTTGCAAATTGAAGTTGCGCATGCCTAGTTGCAAATTTTATTGCCACAAATGGGGTCCCTAAGAAGCACTATTAACTTTAATGGTGACTTGTTCCTCCCCAGTTATGAGTCATCCTCAGTAAAGAGATTCAGGATCATCTCCACGGTGGTGGAAAGAGAACGTACATCACCAACAACAAAAAGGAGAAAGTAAAATCCTCGAAGAAAAACCAGGAACATAATGTGAACTGGAAGAAGGGAATAGCCTTCAAGTCAAAGAAAAAGAATCACATGAGTATCGAGGAGAAAGAGGGCAGCCTATCGTGGAAGACAAATGTTTTATTCTCTGCCTCGATATCTGGGGATAAATCACCTGCCCCAGGATTGTCCCAGAATGGTGAGCTACACATAAGCTTGAAAGCCCTACAGATATGCATAGACTTAAAAAGCAGTAATTTTTTTTTTCAAATTTTAACATTCATACGCTCATCTGAACCCTATCAAAAAAATAATGTAGACACAGAGAAAGCCATTCTCATAGTTATTCACTGAAGTATGTTAGCAAAAGTTGGATGTTCTAATTGTAAAAGACTTGCTTGCTCATTATGGAAACCTGAGTGGAGAGAATGTGAAGAAATAATTTTAAATGCTTATAATCCCAATTCAACTACTGCTAATGAGCTAGTGTAGTTCCTTCTAAACATTTGAAAGTATATTTTTTACATTGATAATACTGTATTTTCATATTTTCCTTTAACATCTTCCAATGTAAATTAAACAAACGTAAATTTAAAACAATGCCTTAACAGTCTTAATGCTTAACATATTCTCTTATACTTTCACTATTTCTCTATTCACGTAACTATTTCTCTATTGGTATATAATAGGAATATTATCTTATTTTTCCCCTTTAAAGACCTTTTTTTTAGAGAGAGTTCATGTGTCTATGAATGATAAAAGATAGAAACAAGTATTCATATCTTTTGAGGTATATAAGATGTGCATTCCTTAAAAAGAACTGTGTAATATTAAAATTTAGCACATTCTGTAATCTTAATCATTTAAACAATTTTGTTAAGGATAATCAATTACTTAAGTAATAATTGATGTTAACTTTGGCCCTTTTAACTCTGCAATTTCTCATGGATCCCAGACTCTGCATCGTGCCCTCTTTAGAGAGTGATTTCACTTTCTAAAACATGTCTTAAGTATGTTTTGTTTAGTAGTTCCACTGTAAAAGCAAATGAAGTGGGAGAATAGAAAGAAAAACAATTGGAGTTGGAGGAGAATGGGAGGCAGGAGAGAGGAAAACAATTTGTTAATCATACCCCGGGGCCTATATACCATTAGTGCACTTCAGGTACATTTAATTCATTTCTCAAGATTTTCCTTGAAATCTATTCTCACATGTTCAATGGAACAAGAAAATGAGTTCAGATTTAAAAGAGGGCAAAGGGGAAGGGTGAGAGTGGGTCCAAGAGTTCTACAGGAGGAGAGGGCCAAGCAGGCCGTTTATGAGAGGGAAAGGCAGAAGAAACATTTTCTGTGACATTCCCCCCCTTCGTTTCTGCTCTTCAAATCCAGCTCTGAGGTGTGGGACCGACCCCAGAGCCAGCAGAACTCACTCATTCAGCTCTGCCTGCGCACACCCGCCAGAGTCCCCTGGGTCAGGCTATGTGGCAGCTCCAGGCGCCATAAGGTCATTGCAGGGTTTGGCACAAAATGCTCACACTCAGTGAAAATAGGCCTCCGAAGAAGAATGAAGCAACAGCCAGGAAAGAACCACTTTGCAAACAGACTTCCAAGGAGAATTAGCCTCTTGAAATCCTCTGTGCAAAAGTTCACACCATAAAACAGCTGCTGCTTAATGTCTCGGGTTCTAATTAGCCCCAAGCTCCTGATCTGCACAGAACTTCTGGCCAATGGTGTCCAAGCTCCTTTGCTCTTCCTTGCACCATTCGATCCCATAAGTGCTCTTGGTCAAAAACTAGGTCATAAACTTATCCACGGAGAAGCATTTGCTGTCGTTTCAAATGGTATATTCTATTCAAGAGGTTAGGATAATAAAGGAAGAGCTGCAAACAGGCTTTCAAGTCTTGGCATGCACAGGCCAGCTTGGAATACTGGCTGTTACCTAATCTTAGTTTGGCTCTTTCAGATTCAAACAACTAAACTCTGACCCATTTCTGAATGCATACACATCATTTCTAGAATGACTATATCAAATTTTATTTATCCTTTTTTTTTCCAGCTTTAATCTAACAGCTCTATGCAAAAAAAAAAAAAAAAAGGAAAAAAAAGAAATGTTCCTGTTTCAAAAAGTATTTACATGCTTTACCCCTGCCAAAGTTTACAGCATAGTTACATCCTGCCTCAGAAAGAAGGATGGGGGTGGGGTGGGGGAAAGGGAGGGAGGGAAATGGAGCAGGGCAGCTGTTTTTTCAATAAACTTCAGCAGAAAGCCTCCCACTTCCCCCACTACTTCTTCCACACCCCCAGCAGAGAGAGAAGCAGGAGGCGGCAGCATGAGACGTCTTATTCCTCCAAGGAGGATCAAGCTAGCTCCCTATCTCCCTAAACTCCCACACAATTGACCAGGGTTCTTTGCCATTTCCCCGGGAGCATCGGGACACAAGCCAAAGGGTCTGTCTACTTCCTTGGATGTTGACTCCCGTTCTGATGGCGCCCAAGAGGCTTCAACCTCCTCCCTATCCATCCTCAAGGAATCTTAATCCACACCATCCTCCCACCTCAGTAAGTCCCAGTTTGAGGCATACAGCGGCAATGTGACAAAAGTAGTAAATAAAAAGGTGGATATTTTTCATCCCTTCCAAGAATATGCTGTAACTCTTCCCCACAAAAAGACATTGCTGCTGTCAACAATCCCCATACTTTCCAATCAGCATCCTATGAACTCAGCAATTGGGCTTCTTTCTCCTCTGGAGTGAAGAGGGAGGAAGGGAACCTGAGAAGGCAGGAGAAAGCAGCTGCAGTCCACCCCTACTTAGCAGGCTGGAAAGCTCTAATTTGTTAACCTAGAAAACCCTGGGGCATTGGGATCTAAGAGTGGCTCCACCCAAGCAGTACCTCTGATTATTTTTTTCCCTTCTAGTGGGCAAGCAGAGAAAAGGGAAAATAAGGACAAGTGTGTTCAAAACAGAAATACTGCATAACCCTAACTTGGCTATGGGCAAGGACCAGATTACAGGCCCAACACCTCCATTTCTGTCCAAGTGGAAAGAGAAACTACAGGGTGCAACCTTGATCCAGCTGTGTGAACTCTGCTGCCCAGAGACTCTGCCAGCCCTGGAGAGGATCAATATAACCCCAAATTGCTCCTCAGTCCCCAGCTGCCCTTTGACTTTTTTTTTTTTTTTTTTTTTTAATTCTTTAAAGGATTCTAAGTTCTTTTCGGTAAACTGATTCTTTTTAATGCCATGGTATTACGATTACTGTGAAATGGTCTTTTAACTTCAACTTATGCTCTTTGTATGAAATGATTCAGTATTAAAGACGGCACATGCACATGAACTTTTAAAAAGTCTCTCAAACTTTTCTCAAATGACTGAACTGTAATCAAAGAATGTGAATTGATGGTGATTTCACAGTTCAGTTAACCATTTGAAAAAAAAAAAATCCAGGTTTAGGTAACATTCATCTAAGACCAATGTCATAACATGTTGCCCCCATCACCAATCTTAAAATGAGTAATGAGTTGGCACATCATGGCTACTAACTGAAGTCATCATACATCTCTAAATGCAGGTTCAATATAACCTAACTCACATTAATTGCCTTGAAAGCCCATTTGCATTCTACAATTTAAAAAAATGAGTTGGACTGCTTTGAAAGACATAGTAAATGTTTTAGTTTCTAGCCTAGTAAAAATATATAAACGATTGTTGGTACAAAAATTGTATTTCTAAAATACATCTACTCTCAGGTGTCACATACCCTTGATTACAATTTAGGTCACACTATTTATAACTCCTACACATCCTGTGTTTTTCTTCCAGTTAGGAGAAAATAAGGTAAAATCTGATTTAAACCAACTCTTAATTCCAAATCAGTGAAATCTAAATTGGAAATCTGATTCTTCTCATTCTTCCTTCTCCATTTCCATGACTGTGTAAGCATAAATGGAAGATGAGAGCAGGACAGAATCAAGTAAGAGTTGGAAACACCCAGCTGTTGTGAACTAGTTTCCCAGTCTAAGGCCAAGGCAGTGGGATTGAACAGCTGACTGAGAGGGCCGTCAGTTAAATAGATCATCCAAAGAAGAAAAGATGGTAGAGCTGAACCAAGTTGTGGGAAACAGGAAAATATCAACACAAGCGTACAGATTCCTCCCCTCTCCTCGCCCTGCCCTTAGCTGGTCTCAACGTTTGCTCACCTCCATCATTACCTGTAAGGAAATATGTGCAACCAAGCAAGAATACTTAATTTGAATTCTATTAGCTGTCTTCTGCAAAGAAAGCAGAATATAAAAACTCTTATATCTCAGTGAGACCCTAAACCATCTGGAGTCATGAACCCCTCCCCCAAAAAAGGAACAAAATTTATATTTATATTAATATGTGTTTCCGTGTCTTACTATTAGAGACACGTGGCCTTTGTGTTGCAAGTGCCATAGGATTACTGCTTGGAATGTCCATAGGATTAGATTCATAAATAAAGATGACTAATACTTCCGATTTATCTTTTCTAAAATTGACACAGCTGTAACAGCCTTAGGCAGCCAATCAGAAACCTCCATTTAAAGTCAATATTCTTGCTAGTTTAAAACAGTGATTCACTCTGCCTGTGTGACTACAAAGCATTTACAGTATCTGCATTATCTATAAAATCCTAACTATAACAACCACTTAATTGAGCAATATCACATTCTCTCAAAAATGCAGAGAACTTCTTAAATACCTAGTATTGAAAGGGGAAAGACCTAATAAAAGAATTTATATCCTAATCCCAGAAAAAAATAGTTCTTCTGTGAACAATGGACCACTCAAAATACTTAAGAGAAAGTTAAGATGAAACAGAAGTTCTAGGCATACAAAGTTAAATGTGGACCACAGGGCTCATGCTCCAAGGCTCAGAGTTACCTAAGAATATACTATGTTCAAATGTAACCTAATGTTTGCAAAAAAAGTTGAACCACATTTCTGTACTTTCCAGATATAGAGCTGTCTGTCCTCCACCCTCTTAGCCATCCTGCAAGAAGGAACTAGAAAATAGGTATCTAAGAAATGCCTGCTTATCTCCACCTTTGGGCCTGTCCGGTCAGGGAGAGACATGTGGTTCTTTCAAGAACGGCTGTCTCTAGAATAAATTTCAGAAGACATAAAAATAAGCATGACCAAAGGAATATAAAGGGAGAGGCAGAAATGAATATTGCCTCATTGGATCTCATATTTACCAAAGTCATCCAATTCTCAGGCACAATTTTACTTTTTAAAAACTGTCAAGGTCATCAAGTCTGATATTGCTGCCATTTCAAATGGAGTCCAGTACTCCCCTCTCCTCAGTCATACCTTAACTTTTCCATTTGACCAGAATGTGTCGAGTTCTAACAATTAAAACTAGGAAATTTAAATAGCAGTCTCTATCTCTCACACAATGTTAAAAATAAGAATAATTTTACATTAAATAAAAATACACTGAGAAATACCACTGGAAAATGACAATTTTTAAGTCTCTTACAATATAATTATGGCCACTACCATGAAAAGGGATAATTTTCTATTTCAGTTCAGAAAAAAGCAAAACTTTAGGTAAGACAAAATACAAAGCAAACTGGCAGCATTTCCCTGCCTGAAGATCACTCATCAATCATTCTGGCTGTCTTGTGATAATGGTTCAACAAACCCACCAGTGAAATGCGGTTGCTGCCAATTCCTATGCATTTAACAGAGGACGGATATGTCACACTATGCAAAACATGGCATCATGTAATCAGAAAGACATCTAATAATTTGAAGGACAATAAATGTCAGTGAATATTTGGGAATTCAGTGCCTCTGAAATAGACCCTTTTCCAGTGGTCCCCAACCCCTGGCCACAGACCAGTACAGGTCCAAGGCCTATTAGGAACTAGGCTGCACAGAAGGAGGTGAGCAGTGGGTGAGCTAGCAGAGCTTCATCTGTATTTGCAGCCGCTCCCCAGCGTGAGCATCACCACCTCAGCTCCACCTCAGATCATCAGGCGTTAGATTCTCATAGGAGCAACAGTCCCTGGTACCAAAAAGGTTGGGGATCACTGCTTTAGGATGTTCTCGAAATATACTTTATGCACTCCACCAATTTTTGATTCTTCTGTAGTTTCCATTTGCAAAAAAAAATCTTGGGATATACCAAAGACATGTGAGTGACATCATGCTTGAACATGAAGCTCAGGGAATAAAAGATGCATGTTGGGGAGGTGGGGAGCAGCAATGCATTTTCCAGGACTTCACAGCCACTGCATCATATCAAGTCAAAAGCTTTTGCCAATGGGAACTTTTATTATAGGTCCTAGCAAAAGAACAGGAGGATAAAAAACAGAAAAAAAAATTTTCCAATTTTCACAGGAAAAGAATGATTTCCAAATTACGACTTTTGAGAGCTCAAGAGAGGGAATGACTTAAAGTAAGTGTAAAACATGGTTTTCTCAGAGGGTTTTTGTCTACCTTACTGTTATTGCTCTTATATGAAAGATAAATTATTGATTTAAACACAATACCCCTCAGAATGTACCCCACTATCTGCTTAAATCCTAAGGGCTGAAGCTTTAAGTAATAATTCCAAAGGTAAATAGGGGAATATCAGCTCCTCACTCCAGAGACACCCAATGCAGTTGTACTGCCCACCCCAACCACACAGAGAAATGCAGGTGAATGGACACAGTGGTCAACAGGGTATCTTGCCCAGTGGATCCACTTTCAGAATGTGGAGAGAAAATTTTCAACCAACTGAAAAGGCCAGTGCCCTCACTGAAAAATATGAAGACCCATCCACCCAATGTAGGGTGTGGAGTTTTCGTGTGGCTTGTTTGCTCTTCCATCACTTTGTCAGTGTGCTTTCTCCTTATCCCAGTGGCTCTTAACTCCAGTTGTACAGTGGAATCAAATGGAATATTTAAAACATACCCTTCTTATATGCACCTAGATTTGAGAATCACTGTTCTATCCCCATCTGATTCTAACCTCACTAAGTCAGCATTAAACTGCATCACTTAGACTTGTGATGAGATCTGCCAAGCAAGCTCTCTTTTATTATTATTTTCTTGAGAAGTCCAAGAGGCTCTCAAGGGAACATTAGTACATTTTCCATGGTGTGCCAAGTTACTCTCTTGCTATGTGCAGAGAGCGCCTAAGTATAGAAGACATTATACATGGCATGAGAATTGCAGCTCACTCCCATAGAGCCTCAGGCTCTCCACCCCACCTCCACTGCCTTCCTAATGTATGTCACAGACTTGTCCTGAGGGAAAGCGTGGGATAGCATTTCTCAGGAGGTCCTATCCAATTTCCTAGCAATCTGTAACACAGGAAAGAGCTCTCTGCAGTCTGTCACTGTGATACAAATGCTTCTCACAGATCCCTCACCCTAAACAAACAAACATCCCGCTAAGCAGAGAGCTAAGCACATTCCCTGAACAACACCAAGGATGTGACTGCATGGCAATGCCCGTATATTGCACTTATCTTTTATTATTACAGAAGCTGTACACAACGAGCGTCTTTGAAAGCCCGCCCCACAGACCCATCCATATCAGCTACCTGCCTTTCCACTTCTCAGGTAATATTCGAATACATATGTCTATGGATATATAGGGATAAGATTACCAGAACCTTAGAGCTAAACCACAAAAAGTTCTTCCACACCTGTCCTACTTGATAAACACAAATTCTTCATTTTGGGAAGGTCTACTCATTCAGAGACCAAAAAGCGAGAACTTTTCGGGGGCTAATGGCAGACTTAGAACTGAAAATACAGCAACTTTAATACATTTTTAAATTGTATAGACAAAATAACATTCTGAATTTCTGTAAGTTTTTTAAGTTTAAAAAATTAAGTCACTGTAGCTGTGTTAATTCCATCAACAGTACATTATTTTTGCTCATAAAACAGCACATTTTTGCACATAACACAATCTTAATATTTGTTTATGATTTGATTTTAGAGGGGGAAAGTCCATACAATGAAGACTCACGTATAATAGTAGCTGCTGTCTACTGAATGAGTGGTACACACCAGCACAATGCTAAGTGTCTCATTCCGTTTAATTCTCTCAAGCCGATGAAGGAACTACCAGTGTCTCCACTTATAGATGAGTATATGAAGCTTCGATAAATAAAACATATCCATAGTCAGCAAAGCTAGAAGATAGCTGAGCTGGGATCTGGACAGAATTCTGGCTCCAAAGCCCTTAACCATTTCTATAAATTATTACGGTGTGTATCTTTTATAAGTGAGTAATGTGCTGAAATACCACTCCCACCACCATTTTTTTAAAAAGGAGACAGGGAATCTGAATTCTAATTTGACTTTTAACCTAAGGAAAGCATTCGTTATGGAGCAGTAATGAGTGTGGGGTTTGGACTCTTCTCTCTGATACAAACTGATAAGAGACAAATTTCTAAATCCCTTCTGTAAAATAAGAACACTGACCTCAGAGTTGCTGGGAGAACTAAACAAAATGGTATAGTAGGCTCACTAACGGTTAGCTTCCTCCCTCTCTCAGCCTCACATTCAATCAACTAGAGAAAATAAACCTTATTATGCCACTATGACAAAGGTCCTTATGGGAAAAAAAGTTATTAAAACAATGACTTGAAAAGTGAAAAGTTATGCTTTAGAGAAGCTATGTATCAGATCATTAATACTTACGTTTACTGAGTCTTGAAAGAAAGAAGTTATCACTTAATTCACATTGAAGAGTTTCTTTAAATAAACGTATTTATTTAAATTAGTTTCAAGTATACAGTACATTGGTTAGACATCTATATTGTTCATAAAACAATTCCTCCAATTGCTCCCTACCTCCCCTGGCCCTCTACTTAGCCATCATATTAATGCTAACTGCATTCCCTGTGCCGTGCTCCTATCCCCATACCCAACTACCAACTACTAATTTGTAATTCTTTAATCATTCACCCCATTCTCCCAGTCCCCCAAACCCTCTCCCCTCTGTCCATCACCAAATTGTCCACTATATCTGTGAGTCTGTTTTTGATTAGGCTGTTCTTTTTGTTCCTTAGATTCTGCATATAAGTGAAATCATATGGTATTTATCTTTCTCTGTCTGACTTATTTCTCTCAGCATAATAACCTCTAGGTCCATCCATGTCATTGCAAATGGTAGGATTTCATTTTTTTTTTAATGGCTGAGTAATATTCCATTGTATATATGAACCATAATTTCTTTATCCAATCGTCTGTTGATGGGCATTTAGGTTGCTTCCATATCTTGGCTATTGTAAATTGTGCTGCCATGAATATTGGAGTGCATAGATTTTCAGGAATTATTGGTTTGGTTTTCTTTGGATAAATACCCAGAAGTTTAATTGCTCGTTCAAAAGGTATATCCATTTTTAATTTTTTGAGAAACCTCCATATTGTTTTTATTTAAGAAAATGAATTTTGTTATTTTGAAAGCAAATTATCCTGACTTATCTGTTTTTCAAGTCGGAATTTTCTATTTGGTTTGGCTTTATTTTGGTTTTGACTCTTGTGCTTCAAATCATTATCACACACCCATTAAGTGCTCAAGCCTGTAGAGAATAAAGAAAAATTATAATACGATTCTTACCCTTGAGGAAGGTATAATAGGTTGAGTTTTCTTAAAGTTAGCATGTATGAAATGTGTAGATTGATTGATTAATCAGCACTTGCCAGTAGTTAGGACTGGAGGAAGGGTGTGACTATTAAAAGGTAGCAGGAAGGAGTTCCTTTGTGGTGAGTGAACAGTTCTGTACCCTGATTGTGGTGATAATTACTTGAACATACAAGGATAATAAAATTTCATAGAAATATACCCTGCAAAAAAAGAAAAAAAGAATGCACATAATAACTGGTAAAATCCAAAGAAAGTCTCTACCAGAGAAAACAGTACAATAAAGAGGTCAATTTCCTGGTTTTGACAATATGCTATGGTTATTAGAGATTACCACTGGGGGAAACTGGGTGGAGGGTGCATGAAAACTCTGTATTGTTACTACAATTTCTTGTGAGTCAAGCTACATCAAAATAAAAACCAGTACTTCAAAAAAAATAAAAGCCAAGAAAAAGCCCTATGAACTGATATGGAAAAATCTGAGATGCATGTTAAGCAGAAAAAAGGAAGGCAGTACACAATGTGTGCAACATGCTACCTTTCATATGAAAGCAGGAAGTAGGGAATTGATATATTTCCTTGTATAGCATAAAGAGACTGTAGAAGGATACATAGGACTAAGGGCAGTGGTTTCCTGTGAGGGCCGACAAGGAGGAACTTATAGATGAGGCACACGGATGGGAGATTTTTATACCTTTTGGGTTTTGAATGATGTAAATCTATTACTCAAAACAATGAAGAGACAAAAATGAAAATGATAGTAACATAATATCAGTGTAGATATCTATGTCAAGTTCTTTACTGAAAATTATACATACATTATTTTTAATCATCAAAACAGACCAAAGTGAATGATCACTTTTTACTGAATATAAAACCAAGACTTAAGGGTAGTTTTTAAACCTTTTGCCCAAGCCCATGGTCTTTACACTATAGTCAACTCTCTTCCTATGTAAGGTTTGCTGAACTACCACAGTACTGTTTTTAACTAAATTTATCAGGGTAACATTGGTTAATAACATTATAGAAGTTTCAGGTATACAATTCTATAATACGACATCTGTACATTGCATTGTGTGCTCACCACCCAGAACCTAGTCTTCTGTCACCACACATTTGACCTCCTTTACCCTCTTCGTCTTCCCTCTCATCTCCCTTCCCTTCTCATAACCACTATAATGCTGTCTATAAGTGTTTTGCTAGTTGCTTTGTTTTACAGCCCACATATGAATGAAATGATATGGTTCTTGTCATTTTCTGTCTAGCTATATGGGAAATGCAAATCAAAACCACAATGAGATACTACCTCACACCTGTTAAAATGGCTACTATCAATAAGAAATAACAAGTATTGGAGAAGATGTAAGAAAAGGGAACCCTCATACACAGCTGGTAGGAAAGTAAATTGGTACAGCCTCTATGGAAAAGAGTAAGGAGTTTCCTCAAAAAATCAAGAAGATTCCTTCTTATGAGTATCTAACCCCAAATTTTGAAAACATATTCATAAAGATATATGTACCCCTGTGTTCATGGCAGCATTATTCACAATAGCTAAGATATGTTAACAACCTAGGTGTCTTTTGACAGAAACTGGACAAAGATGTGGTACATATACAATGGACTACTACTCAGCCATAAAAAAAAATAATGAAATATGGGCATTTGCAACAACATGGATGGATCTGGAGAGTGTCATGCTAAGTGAAATAAGTCAGATGGAAAAGGACAAGAACCACATGACTTCACCGATGCTCGTTCTCTCAGTGCCCTTGTGCATGACTTTCTCTTTGCCTGAAACCACTCAACCCTTTCACCCTACTTTGCCTAGAAAACTCCTATTCAAGTTTCAAAACCAAGTTCCTGCCCAGTTTTCTCCAAACCTCTTTCAACAGAATGAATTCTCCTCTCAGTCTTACTCCTGTATCTCATACTGGGTTAAGCATATCTTAAAAGTAACAATTATGTCTTAACTGTCTTTAACTCACCAGCACCTAGCAAAAGGCCTGGCAACTATAACTGTTGCTCAATGAACGTTCCTTCAGATATAACAAATTCTTTAAAACTCACCACAGACATTCAGAAGAACTAAGACCTCTCATCAAAAAGACTCATTCACTTCCTAACATATAAAATGGTGCTTATATATTTTTAAACAAAAGTGGCTAAAAGTTTGAAAACATCAATATGTTATATTAAGAGGAATCTCACAATTATAAGTGGATATAAGTAGATATTCCCTCCAAACTCTTTAATATCAAATTTCTGAGGCTAATTCCTAATATTTCTAGTATATACTTTATGCAATATGAATTCATTAAGCAATAAACCTTGTATAAAAATGTATTAAATTCTTTTTCTTTAATTTCTAAGCATGGTCTTTTTAATCTCCTATGAAATGTGTTTCCCTTTAAAGGTGAAATAAAGGGCACTGTGTTAGGAAACTTTGGCCCTTTGGTGCTCAACTTCTAAATTACTTCATGATCATTTAATGTGGCACAGGTTTCTAGGTAGACACAGAACTGACTTTAAAAGCTCTGTTATTCTCCTGAAAAAGAATTCATCCTCCAGTGAATATTGCCCACACAGTTCATAAGTTAGATGAACAGTAAAGTGCGAGGTCAGTATAGCACAGTGATCAAAGATACATGGTCTGAAGTCAAATGCCTAAGTTCAAGTCTTGACTCTGACAATTCCTAACTGTGTCCTTGGTCAGGTTAACTTTTCTATCTCACTTTCCTCATTTGCAAAATGGAGTTATGTTCGTATTAAACACACAGATGTTGAGAAGATTAAATGATACATATAAAGAGCTTAGAGCAGTGCCTAATATATGCCAAAAAGTAAATAAACGTTTTCTACTGCTATCATATAACTGACATAAGGTACATGCCAATAAATAATATTAACTCAAGAAGGAGCTTGTCTCTGTCTAGTTAAGCTTAAGGTATCTGGAAAAAAAAAAAATCTCAAAGTCATTTTAGAAGACAAAGAAAACTTCGAACACACCAAGGAGGTAAGGTTAGAACATATATCTTTTGGTGGTATGTGCTAGCAGCATGAGCCGTTACTCTACTTTCCAAGAGATAAGCCTATCTAGAGAAGGAGACACATATCCCAAACCTGATTGTCTTCTGCTTTGAGGATTTTACCCAGTTTAATTTTTCCAGATGTTTTGCAGTAATATTTCTTTTTAATGAATATTTCAAAACAGACCTTTACAATAAATCACATTTTTTAAAAAGTCTATCCCAATGGGTCTTTCCGAAGAAAGTGGGTCATATCTAGCCAGGTGTAGTCTAAAAGGGTTTTCATTGCTTTTTGTTTACCTGTCCCCATATGTTCTAGGGGACTCCTCATAACCCATATCCAAACATACTAACTCCAATTATACTGCATACAAAGCTTCCTTTGCTATGAATATTGAAGTCATTAAATCAGTATCAAAACCAACAACTGGGTATATTAAATAATCAGAAAGATATTTCTGTCATAGGGCAGCAACTCAAAAATATTGAGGAACTCAGATATTTGTACACCCATATTCTTAATAGCATTATTCACAGTCGCCAGAAAGGAGGAAGAAACGCATTCATCTCATTGACAGATGAGTAGGTAAACAAAATGGGGTATACTCATAGAATGGAATATTATTCTGTCTTAAAAAGGAAATTCTGACATGTACTACAAGGATGAACCTTGAGACCATGCTAAGCGAAATGAGTCAGTCAAAAAGACGAATACTGTATAATTCTACTTTTGAGATATCTAGAATAGTCAAATTCATAGAAACAAAAAGTAGAATGGTGATTGCCAGGGCCTGGGGGGAGGGTAGAATGGGAGTTAGGTTTTAATGGGTACAGAGTTTCAGTCTAAAAAGATGAAAAAGTTCTAGAGATGAATAGTGGTGAAGGTTTCACAATAACATGATGCACTTAATACTACTGAACTATATACTCAACATGATTTAAAATGGCAAATTTTATGTTGTATATATTTTACAATAAAAAATACAGAGTTCCTGCAACACATAGATAGAGGTGCAGGTAATTATCGATGAACTTGGAGTGAAGAAACAGTTCATCTCCATAATTCTGAGCAAGAGAGATCCTAAGGAACTATCAATACTGCTTTAATTCTTTTAAAGAGGGGGGACTCCCCTTGTTTTACCTAAAAGACCTCACTTCAGTATAAAAATAGAGTAAAATTTAATCCTCAAAAAAATTAAGAGAAAAATACTCAAACTCTATTCATATTCCAAGTCTCAATCACTTAACACTCAAGTTTTGTTTGGTAACTTTGATATCTTCGTCAGAGCAGCTATAGCAAGAATTACAGGAATCAAAGCTACAATCTCAAAATGGAACTTGAGCCATCCATAATCTTTACTGTCAAAGCAATTCCTAATAAATTTCAGTTAGGTTAATTCTATTAAGATCTAACATTGTTATCCTTTTTAAGTGAAAACATTTAATTACTTCAGAGGAACGAAGAGACAGTCTGGCTCTGCCACTTCAATATCCGTTTCTCAGGTTGTATGGACATGATATGAATATGGATAGGACCATTTGCTTCTGATATTTCATTTTTCTTTACCCTTCCCTGTAGCCTTACTGAAATTTTATAGTACTTTGCTACCAAAGTGCTTGCAAGGGGAGAGTAGCTCTTTGAAAGTAAGAAAGATCCATAGATTATTTTCTGTTACTATCGCATCCTTCATGACACCTTCAGTGACATAGGTTCGATCCTGAACGGCCAGAGCTGCTGCAGATCTGACCATCTATTTCTTTTGAAACATTAAATTAAAGCTAACCAGGCAAGCTGTTTTTGTCCCTAGAAAACAGTAGGAACATACAATGTAAATTCGATCTCAAGATTGAACAGGAATAGAAAATGAATGATTTCATATGCAGAAAAATGGACAGGACAGCTGAAAGTCCTGTACTGGTTTTGGTAAAGCAGATGCTTTTCTGTGGCAGGTTACGAACAGTTGATTTTATAACAAATAGAAGACAGAAGGTAGCGTAATATATAATTGTTAAAGTCCTTAAGTTGGGGAGTGCTAGAAACCAGGATGATCAAAATCAGCTCAAGGAAAGTCTCTAGCAGATCTTTAACTCAATTCATGCGTCTGCATGAAACATAATCTCTACTAGGTAGAGTCAACCTCGTGGCATTTGTATACTCATCTGATTTAGTACAATTTGGAAAGATAAACAAATGTTTCAATAAATCTGAATTATTTTTCTGATTCTTCAAAGGTAACGTATTTTTAATTTCATTCTGATTATAGGTTTTGCTGGAATTAAAAACAGGTGGCAGATGAATATTTGGTATTTCTGGCAGTGAGTTTGCATATCAATAGAAAACAGAAATTTTCTAATCATATAAATCATATTGTAATCACATGAAAAACAGCTCTTTCAATTTTTCTTAGTGAGAAATGATTTTTAAAAGCTCTAAGAATCAGAGATCCTCAAGGCCAACACCTCAATAACCTGCTATGTAGTGATGAGTCCACAAGATGGTTTAAAAAATACATAAATGTGTATTTTCTTAAAAGACACGTTAAACAGTCAACCATGACCAATCAGGTTTTAAACGGCTGCTGTCAATTAAGAATAAATTCTTGAATTGATTAAATTTTTTCCCATTTTGGAAAATGAAATTGGGTCTTTATTTCTGCCACATCTGCCAACAGTACGGAGAAGGGTATGAAATAAAATAAGCACTGGTGTCCAGCAAAGCTTACCTCCTCCCCATATTTTTTATTGGAAAAATAAAATTTGTTTTCTAGTAAGATATTTCATTTAAAAAAAAATCTGTTTCCACTCAAGGCTAGAGTTCTATTTATTTTTAAATGAGACCTATGAAACCTCCCAAGTGCGACTTAGATTTACATCTGGCTAATCCTCCAAATGTGAGGACCAAGTTCATGCTGTTTATTTCTAATGAGTTCTGTGATTTTTGGATAACACGTGTGAGAGATAGCAAATTAACTACTGCTAGTCAGCAGCAAGTAAGCAAAGGATGTCTTAGGAAGGAGAGTGAGCAAATCCTCCAAGTCCATTTCTAATCACACTTGCCAGAAACTTGGGGGGGAAGGTGATAAAACCTGCCAAGAAAAACCAGTGGTAGAACTTGTTTCCCTTTCCTTTTTCCATGGAATATTTCGACACTTAACCAGCAACTACAGCTCAATCTTTCCTCTCCATAACTTCGGAGCTGCAAAGAAGGCTCTGGTCCCATTGATAGTCTTAGAACAAATGAAAATGCCTCGCACTGCAAAACGTAACACCAATCTTTCTAAGTTCTCTTCCTGAAGCTGTATCCAATTACATAAAGAGAACTGCAGAGGTGAGATGGGAGGTCACTTGCAAGCTATAAAACACATATTCTCCCAAGACATCTGCAGGTGAGTAGACAAACAGTAGTCAAATCTCCTTACCTAGAACTGGCCAGAAATATTGTGCAACATGTCTGCACCCGCTGAAAACAAAGCGACAAACAGAAAAAGCTAGAGACAGCAGACTAACACTCCCCCATATCCCATCACTAATAGTTTAAGAAGGACAGTTCAAAAAGCACTTAGTCATGAGCAGGGTAAGACCCCTGAGATTGAACTGTTGACAAGATATTTTCAGCTTATTTCTCTACTGAATCTCTAACCAAACACAAGTCTTAACCAGTGGTTCTAAACAATGGCTGCAGTTAGAATCATCTGGAGAGCCTTTCGGCCATGTTAACGCTGACCCCCACCTCTTTCACCACCACCACCATCATCACCAACATCACCACCAAACATCCAACTCAACTGAAACCGGAATCTCTTGGGGTCAGACAAGGTGACCAGTCTTTTTTAAAAGCCACCCAGGTGATTCCACTTGCAGCCGGTAGTTGAGAACCATCCCTTTAGAAGTACAGGCATACCTTGTTTTATTGCACTTTACTGTGCTTTACAGGACTTTTTTTTTTTTTTCCAAATGAAAATCAAAAAGATTACAACCCGCTTTAGTGCTAGACTCATTTTATCGCGGTGGTCTGTAGCCGAACCCACAATATTCCCAAGGTATGCCTGCACGCTCTTTTAAAAAGAAGTTAATCTCTCTAACAACTAACTACATTAGACCTCCAATTTCATTCAGTCTATCCTGTCCCAAAAAGTCCTGGTCATGACCTCCACTTTGCCCAGCATACAAGTTTCCAAATGCGACAGCAGGCCGAGCTGGAAGCTCACCACAGGTAGAGATGGAACCAGGCTTGGGACAGGCCCTAGAAGGCAAAGAAAGGCTTGACTCTCTCTTGGGAATTATAAAGCAGAAACTCCCATTATTTTTCATTCATGTTTTTCTCTATTCCTTCTGACACCAAATGTGTGGGGTTTTTTTTCACACCGAGCAATCCTCTAGTTTTCAACAGACCCTGAGTGGATGTCCTACAATTTAATTCAATTCTGACACTCACTGACCCTAGTGAGCACAGTCCTCACTGGTTAAGGGCTCAGTCCCACAACACTGCTCCCCACTTCAGATGCCAACTGCAAGTCCAGGTTGTAACCTGTACCTCTGACCAACTATCTATAAATCAGGGGTTCCTACAACCCCTTCCTCTGGTTCCACAATTTACTAGAACAGCTCTCAGAACTCAAGAAAACAGTTTACTTACCAGATTACTGGTTTATTATAAAGGATAGAACTGAGGAACAGCCAGACGAGATGCCTAAGACAAGGTATGTGGAGCGTTCATGCTCTCTCCAGGCACACCAGCCTCCCAGTTCAACCAGGAAGTTCTCCAAACCCCTTCTTATAGGATTTTTACAGCAGCTTCATTAAGTAGGTATAATTGATTAAATGATTGGCCACTGGTGATTAACTCAACCTCCAGCCCCTCTCCTCTCCCAGGACATCCAGGGATGAGGCTGAAAGTGTCAATCCTCTAATCACAGGATGTTTCTCATAGCAACCAGACCCCTTATTTAGGAGCTTCCAAAACCTCAATTTATTAACATAAACTCAAGCGTCTTTGAAAGGGGCTTGTTTTGAATAACAAAAGATGGTCCTTTCACCGTTATCACTCCAAAGCTGTTTCTGGTGCTAGGGACAATAAACAAATATTAGAACAAAGATACTCCTTTTGCTCTTAGGAAATCGTGAGAGTTTTAGGAACTCTGGTCAGGACCCAGAGACAAATACCAAAATACGTCTTAGTATATCACAGTGATCCAGGTATAAGTATTTTGAGTGTCTCAGGATAAGCTACTGTGTTAAACACAAAGACAAGTGTACAACAGGGTGTGTAGAGAGCATAAAATTTTGATTTTCTTTAGATTAGTAGTTCCTTAACTCTACTATGCATTGGAACCACCTGGAGGGCTTGTTAAACCACCCTACGGAGTCTCTGATTCAGCCCATCTGGAGTAGGGCCATTTGCATTTCTAACAAGTTTCCAGATGATGCTGATGATGTTGCTCTCAGGGCCACACCTTGAGAACCAGTGCTCTAGACTAAACTTCTGGCACCTGAATGTTTTAAATACCAAACAGATTTGTTTTTATTTTTTCCCCAGTTTTATTGAGATGTAATTAACATATAGCAGTGTATAAGTTTAAAGTGTACCATATAACGATTCGACTTACTTATACTGTGAAATGACTATGACAGTAAGTTAACATCCATAATCTTATACAGGTCAAAAAAAAGAGAGAAACCATATAGAAGTATTAGCTATAGCCATGTTGTACATTACATCCCTAAGACATTTGTTTTTACAGTTATCCGTCTCTACAATGGGAGTATTGAATATTGACTGGATATTTGACTTGAAGGAATTATTAACTATTATTTTAGGTGTAAAAATAGTATTTACGTTTCAAAAAACAAAGTTATCTTTCAGATAGACAATGAAATAATACTTGAAACGCAACAGGCATGGTTGACATCTTCCATGAACCCAACCTCCCACTAAAGAGGCAAGAAGAACCAGAGGAACAATAACCATTAGGATCTTTGGGGCAGCCCAGGAAAGAGCAAGCACCATGCTGTAGCCACAAAGGGAAGCAGCTCGATCCTTATCTGGAAATCGTCCCCATCCAGAGTCTTACCTGAACTGAACATGCTGGGTGTTAAATGCTTCTGTAGTCTCCTGAGAGTACTAGGAGAGAAAGGGAAACTGAGTCAAAAGTTGTAAGAGTAAACTGAAGAACACAGTAGAGTAAGGTTTCAGTACACATCTCTACCTCAAAGGTTCCTACTGGAAATTTTGGAAAGTTGATTATTTATTAAACTATGCCTTTAAGAATGGCCTTGGATTGACTACTATAGAGCAGGGGTCCCCAACTCCCGGGTTGCACGCTGGAACCCATCTGTGGTCTGTTAGGAACCGGGACGCACAGCAGGAGGTAAGCGGTGGGCAAGCAAGCGCTAGCATCACCGCCTCAGCTCCACCTCAGATCATCAGGCATTAGATTCTCATAGGAGCACCGGTCCCTTGGAGACCACTTCTCTAGAGCCAAACAGGGGACTCACTACAGAATGCTAAGCCCTCTCCCTGCCCAGAGAAAGCTGGAAGTAACTCACAAGGCACCAGCTCTGCTATTCTTATTCTAAGGCACTGCAAGCACGACACTCATTCTCTTTCTGGGTCTAGGTGTCATTATCTGGGAAATGAAGTGGTTTAGATGTTCTTCATAGTGACTTTCAAAGCTAACAGTACATTACTACACATGAAAATACTAGCCCTGGGATGTAATCAGAATGAAAGAAAGGGAACTAACATAAATATATATGCTAGACCCTATTTTCTGTAACTTATTTCATTTAACCTCTAAAACGGTTTTGTAAGAGTAGTCTCTACAGCAACAGAGGGCTACTGACTGTGGCTGTGAGTGAGCAGTAACTTGCCCAAGGTCATAGAACTAGAACTAGCAGTAGCAGAGCCACAGAGCAAAACCAGGAGCTGACTGAACTCCAAGGGAGAAGTTCTTCCCCCTATACCATGGGCAATTTACTGAGTGTCATGCTGCTACTGCTAGGGTCATATCAAAGCCACGGTGAACTTCAACTCCAGGACTTAACAAAGACGGGTGAATTATATCAAGCGTTAAGTTTGTTTTCTGCGCCCAGACTTAGCTTTTTAAAAATTCTGATATTTTGTGAGAATGTATTTGATTATAAAATAATTGCCCGACAGAATACCCAGCAAAATTACCTTATAACATTTCTAATTTTTTATTCAAAAAAATCTGTATTTTCCTTTCTCGAATATTTATTTTTAAAAAAGCAGCTTATTACAACAGACTATGTATAGATACAACAAGGAAGAAACCTGGAGATCTTGCTCTCCCTTAAGATCTTTCCATACACTCCAAATATTTATTTTCTAAGCACCTGGTTCCAAAAGCAAAGTTTTTGGCAAGTCTTCAAAAATTCAACTATTTCACATAGTGGCGATTTTTTTAAGAAGAAATAATTTTGTAGGGATTAGCAACATACTGCATTCCCGTTATAGGCCAAGACAGTGAGGCAGCATCAGTGGATGAACACACTGCATAAAGCAACTGTCTGGCTCACAGGGGCTCAAGGTCATTTTTCTTATAGGGATTCGCATAATTTGCTACGTACATTCGTCCTGTGAATCAGGTGGCAAGACAACCTATTAGATAGATCAGTGGTCTGATCCAGGGCACAGCTGCTCTGCTCCTCCAGGCTTAAAATAATTCAGCACTATCAACCTCGCCCATTAAGTACAATTAATTTTATGAAATGGAGAAAATAAGCATGGGTAAATAAAATGGCTGACACACACTACGCACAGCAGAAAACACCAACTGTGCACCCGGCAGCAGCTGACCTCAAGGTGCTAATGAGGGAGTTCTGTAAAGACTGCATTAAAAAGTACCCTGCATTTAGCCAGCCCTAACTGAAATCCAAACTTTTCTCGCACACCACAGCAGGAGGGCCTTACTAATTGGAAAGTGCAGAACACATGGCCTGAAACATGTTTCGGCAGCACATACCTCCAGAGCATTCTGAACCTCTCTCTCTCTGTCTCTCTTTCTGTCTCTCTCTCTGTCTCTCTCTCTCTCTCTCTCTCTCTCTCTCTCTCTCTCTCTCTCTCTCTCTCTCTCTCTCTCTCTCTCTCTCTCTCTCTCTCTCTCTCTCTCTCTCTCTCTCTCTCTCTCTCTCTCTCTCTCTCTCTCTCTCTCTCTCTCTCTTACACACACACAGTTTTTAGCTCTTAAAAAATCTAAATGTCCACAATAATAAAAGTGGTTTTAAGAATTAAAGTACGTTTGTGCGATGGTTAAAAAAAACAACACAGGTGGAGAGAGTTTCTATAACACAAATTTCCCCATAAGTCTGACGGTAATGACCAGAGACAGAAACAACAAAAGCTGCCTGGTGAAAAGGGGCCCTCTAACAACATTAGCTTATAGTTCGAAAGGAAGATGGTTGCTCTGAATTTCCCTTTATACATAGCAACTTCAAAAACTCCCTATTTTCTTAGTACATCTTTATGTAGGGAAGCCTGTGTGCCTTTGAAGCCTCAACACAAAACAAACAAGAGTCTTCACAAGTCCTGTTTGGCCACCCAGGGAGAATCAAATAGTATTTTTTTTTTCTCCAGTAGGCCACCCCAGGATACCACAAATAAAAAGGAAAATGAGGAATTCATCCTGTAACCAGGATGTATTTTTCTGGTTAGTAATTACACCATTTTAATCTAAATATTATGGTATATTTTTTCACTAGCAAAACCAAAGGAGCACTAATTATTTGTTTTTTTAAGCAAAAGCATTGAAATAGCAGAAAACAGGTTAAAATCAAGGAAACATCAGAGAGGGGGGAGATTAAGAAATGTTCTCCTCAAAGTCCCCAAAACTGAGGAGATTTCTAAAGTGCTGTGTCCGGAATGGCAGGGGGCGGTGGAGCCAGCGCTGGGAGCTCCTTACCATAAAAGCCCAGAAGAAACTCTCAAAGGCTCTCACAGCAGGGGGCTTTGGGGAGGGGTTTCCTCAGCATCACACTGAATTGCTGAGTTACATGAAAGTATTTTAGAATCACAAGAAGGTATTACAGTCATAAACATCCTGAAATGTACTCCTCTAATCATGGCCCATCCCCTGCACAAAATCTCCATTTGGGCCAAATAAAAACCAGATCCTGGGGGGAAAGAAAAAAAAAAAAAAACAGATCCTATAGCCAGACACTGAGAGCCTCTCCTATCAAACCCAAGCTGCCTTTTGTAAATAATATTTTTAATTTTTCAATTATAGTTGGCATGCCATATTTTATTAGTTTTAGATATACAACATAGTCATTAGACATCTATATAACTCATCAAGCGATCACCCCGATAAATCTAGCACCCCTCTGACACCATACAGTTATTACAATATTATTGTCTATATTCCTTATGCTATACTTTATATCCCCATGACTATTTTGTAACTACCAATTTGTACTTCTTAATCCTTCACCCTTTTTTATTGATCGCCCCCAACCCCTTCCCATCTGGTAACTCTCAAAATGTTTTCTGTATGTATGACTTTGTTTCTGGTTTTTTTTTGTTTTTGTTTTGTTTATTTTGTTCTTTAGATTCCATATGTAAGTGAAATCATATGGCATTTGTCTTTCTCTATCTAACTTACTCTACTCAGCACAATACCCTCTAGGTCCATCATGAAATATCTTTTCCTATCCCTTTATTTTTTGTCTGTGTGTGTCTTTTAATCTGAAGTGAGTCTCTTGGAGGCAGCTTATGTAAGGGTCTTGTTGAGGCCGGGTTTCTACTATTACCATCGCGACACAGTGTTCTAGCCCCCCTGACGTCCCTGCTGTTCCTCAGGAATGCAGGCTCTTCTACCTGGTCTCTCCAGTGAGGAGGATGGTCTTTTATTCACCTGAGATGTCCTGTGTCCTCATTTCTTCACTGACTCAACGTTGAAGAGAGAAGGATGAAATAAGGTTAATAGGACCTATGTTTGTATTCTTTCCAATGTCTTGTACATAACCAAACTGTAAGACTCTCAGGATTCTAGAATTAAAAGGACCTTTTAAATAATCTAGACAAAACCCATTCTTCTATAGATAAGAAAACTGAGTCCAAATGAGATGAATAACCATCTGATGAAGAATAGAACCTCTTCCTACATGACAAACATGAACGGGTAGATGGATGGGCAGATGAACAAATGGACATAGCGACAGACCAACCAGCAATCAGCTACAGCACCCAAGATACTGTCAGGATTCAAACCCTGACCCACCATATAACGACCAGCTCACCACTCAAGCT
Organism: Pteropus alecto; assembly: GCF_000325575.1. Classification (NCBI taxonomy): domain Eukaryota; kingdom Metazoa; phylum Chordata; class Mammalia; order Chiroptera; family Pteropodidae; genus Pteropus; species Pteropus alecto. Next base: position 1,547,465 of record NW_006434369.1, read on the forward strand.
TTCTTCATCTACTAAAAATTTTTCAATGCCATTTCTTTAAAATTCATTATAAAATCCGGATCAATAAAATTCATCATTCAAAGGGATTTGAAACAGTATTTATCTTCAACAACAGGATCTCTTAATTAAAGAATAATTGTATTCAAAACTTTTCAGATAAACAGCAGTTCGCCTTTACCTTGTGTAGCTGATTCATGCCATAACTTTTACGGAAAGCCAATACGATGTGCCAATCACATGCCTGTCCCCACAGGAAGCTCATAGACCATCCCTGTGAAGAGCTCCAGCTCAATGTCACTTCTTGCTCTTCTCCTCCATTCTGCCACCTCCATCTGTCCCCACATTTATTCAGTAAAGTGCTGTACCAGCATGATAAACCTCATCACAGACATAATGAGAAAACTGTGGAAAGGCAGATTGCAAAGCACCTGGCAAGCACTTAAGGTTCTGGATGTAGGAGCCCATTTCCCTTCACTCTATAAGATTCATAAAGTGTCGCAATGCTCTCAGATGGCAGGAAGTCCTGAACTAAGACTTGGAACATATGAAGAACTTCTCAGAATGCCTCCCTACAGAACCACATGACTGACAGGAAGCAGCCTTGGGAAGCATTCTGTAGTGTTGCTGCACCACATTCAAAACTGCCCATACCTCTTAGAACTTTGAAACTGACTGGAAATGTGACATGGCTAACACACCAAGTAAAAAACTTATGGCTGGGGTTATTGGGAGGTGAGATAAGATGTGGAAAGCAAGTTCACAGCAGCTGAAGAAGACAACACACAAAACGAATTGCCATAACATCGTGCTAATTACTGTCCTTTCCCTGGCCAGGTTCCAGGATACTCTAGATCATTTTAGGTAATTCAAGGAGGCCTTCCGTGTTGTACGGGATCCATCCGAGATGACTACTGATGATGGTTCAAATGTCACGTCCTCAGAAATTGTGCCTGACATCTCACCTAAAACTGGGCTTCTGGCAACATCTCTATCTCCACACTCTGCTTTATTTCTTTATAGCAATTATTATTACCTAATATTAAATTTTATTTATTATCGTATGATTGCCAGTCTTCCCTACCAAAACCTAAGCTTTTTAAGGGCAATGACTCTGTTTTCTTCATTTCTATATTCCCAGTACCTAGAACTGTACGTGACACAAAATAGATGATGAAAAATATCAATTAAATGAATAATCGATATCTACTTCCCAGAGAGAAACCTCCTGATGTAGAATAAGTCACTAACAACAATGGCTTCTCTTCCCCAAAACAGTACTGGGTAAAAAGTAACACCCAATGTGATCCTGGCTTCTCTCTACTAATACATGAGGTAAGTCAGGAATAAAGCTGGAGATGAAAGAGGTGCTTCTCATAACAATACTGAGACAGCAGGTGTGCGATGAGAGTGTCCTGGGCAAGCTAGAGTGAAAAATTGCTTTAACCCGGAAGCAAAACCAGATTTGAGGAGGGACACCACTGCCTAGGGTCACTGGACCACCGCAGATGCAAAGAGCACAACCTGTTACTGGGAACAAATGGGCTGGAACTGAAGGATGCCATGCCACCTATGGCAGTGAGGAACCTGCGACGGGTGACATTTTCTACCTGTGCCTACAAGGGCCCCACTGCCATCCGATGTAGGACAAAGTTAAAATTGCCCTAAGAAAGACTACACTGGGGACAGAGACAAAAACCAATTTGGAGGCCTTCATCCTAGGAGAAAATGTGCTTGTCGATCACTACACAGAGTAAAAAGTCTTCACTGAACAGAGCTCTATGAGGCAAATGAAAAGAACGTTTTTAAAATGAGAATATGTACCTAAAATCACAGTAATTTTTGCACGCAAAGTTTTTTTTAAGTATAATAAAGTATATACTTTGAATATCTTTTCTTCCTTCTATTATAAATCATCTTTTCTACAAAAACCAGAATTAGGTTAACCATTAACTTAGTAACATACAGGCTTTTCAATTCTAAATTACTTTAACTTTTCACAAGCACATTTACGCAGAATAGAACTTCAGTTCAGTTGCAATATACTAAGAGAAGTTTGTCTTCATTTTTCTTGCTAATTCAAAAATAACTCAACAATATGACAATTGCATGCTGGATTCTATTCTCCATCTTTTCCCAAATTGAGAATTTTTCTCAACAAAGTTGCTTTAAATGAATACATTTCAAATAATCATAATAAACTGCAGTACTTCTAAAGTTTATATTCATCTTATGCACAGGCTGGTCTATTTAGATGTTTTTCCAATATATGTGTAAGAAAATACAATCTGCACATTAGAAAATGTCATCTTTGGTGTACAGAGGCAAGCTTCAACTTCCCCACAGAGGAAAATGCTGATGTGAAATACCTCCACCTTCCCCGAAATGGCGTCTGGATATGGGAAGAAAAAAAGAGTGAGATCTTGACAGCTTAGAAGAGAAGCAGGCACTAAATAGGTAGCTGAAGAAGAAAAGAAAGGGAGAGAAGGTGAAAAGGAAGTAGCAGGGACTGAAAGAAAGATTAAGCAGGGTAGGCAGACAGCAAAGCCAAGATGGAATTCAGCCACAAAGGACCTTTTGCCCTCTAATCACAGTGAATATCTCAGAAACCTTCAAACCAGAAACCAGTTTCCTAGCAGAGGGCGAGGATACTCCTGGAAGATAATTTGAGCCATTTTTTTCTTTTTCTTAAAGAACAGCAGTAGCATCTGCCAAAATATGTTCTTGACCTGCCCATCTATCTTTTTTCTCCCCCTCTATGAGCTCTCCTATCTATCATGGTAAACAAACCCCTTGGCCCCTCACTCTATTCCCGGTTTCAACCATCATAAACAACAACAAAGGCATTTATAAGGGCTTGTTAACCTGTGGCCCCATGCTAGGCATTATACAAATAGAAGTTAACAGGCTCATTTGGTCTTTGAGGAACTTACAAAGAGATTACTGTTTGGTTTTATAAATTTTACCACCAGAAAAACTCCAGGTACATGTCCTATTAACAGCAGGTCTGTGGCTCTGGGTACAAAGGGCAGCACATTTTATAAGCCCCTATAAATCGAAGTGAGTCCTCTCTCACTCAAGCACTGTCTGCCAGTGCAAGCACGAAACAGATTTCTAAACCATGAAACCAAGTCTTCGGAGGGAGAATGCCCTCCTTTCTTCTTTTTCCAATGCATTAGAGTTGCTTTTGCAATCCTGAAAAATTATGGTCTTGTTCAGGACACAGCCAACAAGAGCTCAATAAATATCTGAACCATGTCTTACTGACACACATTAAGTAATTATATCCCAGGATAATTATGCCAGACACATCACTTCAACCAGGGAAATGTTCAGGTGCAAAAAATATTAAATGGAAAACTGAAAGGGGCCCTACGATTTCTGCTTTTCAAGGGCAGAGGAAGTCGTCCTTTCAGTAACAGCACATGTTAAAAGTTCATTTTTCTTCAACACATTTCTATTCTCATGTTTTAAAATACCGTAAGCTCTGAATTATCTTAGTCCAGAAAATAATTTTCTGGGATTTTCTTGTAGGGAAGTTCAAATGATAGAAGAACATTTGATATTTTCAGTTTTCCTGAAGATCAGAAGGACTTTTAGAATAATGCATTTTTTCCCCTCAACAAAGGGCATCTGCAAAGCTTAGTCTGCTGAAAAGAATCATTCTGACAGTCTTAATGTATTCTTTTCAGGAAAGCCCTGTTCAGAGAATTCCACAGAAAGAAACATCAGGACTCCAGGACAGCACCAATCTAAATCATTACAGCTTCTTGGAAACAAATGCAGACAATGTATTTTCAATATATTCTAGATATTAGATGAGGGGGGAATAGCAGTGATAATCTTGAATATTACATATTTTTTACTTTCTCTTGACGGACCAATGCTAAAACAAATATTTGAAAGATTTGCCAGTCTTTCAAAGAATATCTCACAGGAAAGGCACTTTCAGACTCCTGCTGGAAGATAAAAATATCTCTAAGGTAGGAAATATAAAATTGCATCATCATTGTAACTGACAACAATAACCACAATAACCAAATAATTATGGTATGACATTAATATACCAAGGCACCTTTCACCCAGTACTCAGAACGTTTTATAAACATTCTCTCTTGCCAAGCTGATACAACTTGGAAATTAGAATACAAAGAATTTTAATGACTTGTCTCAGGTCACTGGTCAGCAGCAGTAGTAGACCAAAATGCAAATACTTTATTGTGGTCTACTGATCTAAAAAAGCAACCACATAACTTTCAATTAAAAATTTGGAGAATCCTATTTCAGAGCCATTTTCAAGGAAATCCATATTAGTCCTTCCATTAAATTCTGATTTGGCTGTTTTTCTATTTCCATTGTCCCCACCACAGCACAGGTAAGGTGTAGGAAAACGAGAAAGTTCCTAAATGGTCTCCCTGCCTGGAACCAATCCTTCTTCTTCTCCCTCTCCCTCACTTTCTCTTCCTCTCCCTCTCCCTCCCTCTCTCATCAATCTATCTTTGTCTCTGTCTGTCTCTGTCTCTCTATCTCTATCCTTCAACCCTCCAGCACAGAATAAAAAGCAAAGCTTTATCAAACACTATTTTTATCATATCGTGCTCATTAACAGGAAACAAGATGGTTCCCCATTGCCTATCAGAATATTTAAAGTTCTCTATCATCTATCTCATGCTTTTGTCATTCCTCAGTACACACCTGACATGAGGACATCTCCAGTTCTCCTCATCAGTCCCCTCACGTGTTGTCCATGCTGTAGTTATCTCTGCCTAGAAAGCCATAATATTTCTCCTTGCCTGGGTTTCCTAAATACATACCCAGAAATCAAGACACCAGAGTTGAAAAGAACCTTGGAGCCCACTAGGTCCAAATCTGCATGCTTTCAACACAGCCAGCATTACAGACACCCAACACAGCCAGCATTACAGACACCCTCAGAAATGAGGACGTCATTGTTCTGAAAAACAGCACTCGGTCAGGCATTTTAATTGTGAGAAAACTCTCATTTGAGCTGAATTCTTGTATGGTCACTGGTCCATCCACCCAACAGGCCCATTTCTACACCCTAGATTGATCTGTAGCAAATCAACTTGTTCTGTAACAGAATGGTCTTTGCAATGTTTGAAAACCTCTATTATGTTTGTCCTTAATCTTCTCATTTCCAATCTCATTTGCTGCCACTCTTTAACTAACTATTCTCATGCGACCTGGTTTTGAGACTCTTTGCCATCCTAAAGACCCTCTAATTCGGCGATGTTTAACCAGTATTTATGTCATGTGCAAAGAGAAAATGATCAAATCTGTACAGCGTACTCAGAAAATTAGACAAGGGTTTTGGTCAGCACTGATGAGCTTGGAGACTCTTGGCTCAGGCCCCTGGCCCAGGGTTGTGGGGATGGAAGGGAAGTTCTATGTTAATTTTATTGGTTACGCACTCTTAAAATCTGGCCCCAAAATCTAATGCAGTCTGCACAGACCATCTCAAGTCCAACTTACTTCATCAAACTGTCCCCCAATAAATAAAGCCAACAGTCACTTTTTCTTCTTCTTAATTACTAAGTTCCATAATATCTGCTTGAGCTGAATCTGACATTTGATATCATGACATTTGACTCTATCTACTTTAAGATTTTCCTAAATGAACATCTTATTTCATATGTGTCAGATTCACTTTCCTAGAATGACCACAATTTCATTAGGAGCTATGTATCCTTGTCATTATCATTATGCCTACAAATACACAGTACTGATCTGGGCACACAGTAGGGCCTCCCAAAAATATTTGCAAAACTGATTACGCAGCTTCTGGATAGGAAAGCCATGGCTTAGAAGCTATGGTCTGCTTCAAAAGATATAAACCTCACCTGCAGAGGAAGTTTATCGTTCTCCCTGTTTATTCAGGCAGAATCTAAACAATGACACAGACTTTCAGACTGGAAAACTTAGTACAAATAAATGCTTCTAGATAGGTCCAGATTGGGAAGGAGGGCCATGGAATTCCTTCCCCTATCTGGGTTATTAGGCCCAGACACTCGTCACTCAAGTTATAAACACTAGTAAATGACGTTGTATAGTTTTATTTAAAGCTATGTTTGCTTTCAGATTAGATTTTAACATTTAATAAATTTCCCACCAGAATATGGTAGGAGTGGAGAGTATTTTGATTCAAGTATGAAACTCAAGCTGTGCTAGTTAAAACTGGCTCTAGCTATAATTCAGCCACACAGTGAGGTCAAGACTCTTGGATTCCCCTAATCCTCTTCCTCCAGGGCTAATATGCCTGGGAATTCAGTGAATTTACATATTCTTCCTTGACCACAAAGCCAAATCACAAGGTCCGAGCCAAAGGCTTGTCACACTCCTCTGGGTTCAAACTGACTTATCTCTATACCACTGGGCTCAAGATTCACCTTGGTGAAAGCAAACTTTACAGTAACAATCCTGCCACAGAAGGAGGCAGGGCCTTCCTTTCCTGAACATGAGAACTTCCTCTTTTTTTCCTCCCCTCCCACCTCTCTTGGTGCAAGTCTGTGAATGTGAAACTCCGATGGATTAATGAGAAGTCGGCACTGGTCCCTCTGGACTTGATCCATCTTTAAGTGAGCTATGAGAACCTGGACAGTTTACAGATTCTGGAAGAATGAAATATGAGGAGAGAAAAGGAAGTTTGACACATACAGAGAAACTGATCTCTGGGGTTGGGAGAAACTAAGAGAAAGGAAATATTAAGACAGGATGCATAATACAAACTTAATTGGCTGATCATACACCACTGAGGAATAAAGACTGGCTTCTCCATAAAAGTTTGAAAAGTTGAGCAGTTAATATGAACTTGTAATTTCATGCAAAAAAATCCTGTGGCTAAAGGCAGATGAAGGACTTTAGTGCTGCCCTTGAACCTTGAATTGATCTTTGCATTTCCTCTGCCTGTCCTATTTATGCAATGCAGACCAAGTCTTTCTTACCTTTATGAATACCAAACAGGAAAAAAAAAAAAAAAAGGGGATAATTCTGGGATGACCAAGGATAAGGGCAGAGCGGGCCTGGGGCAAATTTTTAAAGCATATCTTCAGGGGAAAATTAAATGCCAACTCTGGTTTTATCTCTGAAAACAGAACTTCTATACAAATCTATTCTGTTCACTAGAAGCTAACACTATTCTGAAGTGCCAACAATTTACAAATTTGGCCAATACTGAACAATCTATTAATTTTAATTCTATAGTAGTACCTCTTAAAGTCTGAAGGGTGGATGGTGCAGAGACAGGAAAAAAAAAAATGTTTAGTCTATTTTAATATAAACAGCAAACAACTGGTAAAGAAAACCAAAATCTCCATTCTAGTCTACATTAATACCCATTTATTAAATATCAGCAAATAACCTAATGTGAAAGAAATAAAAATAAAGTCAGATTAACAGCTAATTCACTCAAAAAATTAACATTGAGTGAACCACTGATTTCTTAAAAAGATCAGAATTTACTAAATAAAGACAATAAATGGAAGATTGCCTTCTCGTAGGCAAGGAACGTGAAAAAAAAATCAAAATTATATTACTGCTTAAATCTCCCACAGGACCATGACCAAAGGAAATGAGAATCTAAAAAGGTCATAAAAATTTCATGATTCACACTACTTATGCTGTATTTCTTTCAAATTAACTGATTCTGTAATCAGTTGCATCACCACTGTGAAGTGAATATGGCTCAGAAAGATAAATGGACATTGTGTGAACTGAACCAAAATTGTTTGGTGAAAGTTCTTTTGAGAGAATGGGCAGGTAGTACAAGTGCTATAAGATAATATTAAGAGAAATGCTTTCAATCAGGCTACCTGAGAAACCACTGTCCATACAGGGTTTTTCAAATGCATGTAATTCTCAAATTTTCTCTACTCTACCATTTCTAAGATTAGCTCCATCTTCTCACCTTTCCGCAACCTATTTTTGCTGAATATTGTCTATGGACATGGTTTATAATTTTTCATTTTTTTCTGGAGACTTCCTACTTCACAAGAATATCTTGGTGATATCGTTTTACATTTAGAAATAAACCAATCTTTTCTAAATTACTTAGCTATAAATCTGTGGAAATATCTCGGTTTGGGAAAGCACTTTATAGATTTCTCAAGTTCCTCTACTTAAAAGAAATTACATTTTTATCTCCTCACTGACCCGTTTTAATTTTTTAAGGCATGGGAGTCATGCTGTATAAGGTTGCATTGTGCTGTCCAATTATGTTAAACAAAATAAGGCCAAGTGGCCTTCAGACAAAAGTATCAGACTTCACTCGAGTTTAAAAAAGAACCCTCTCCCACTAAAATAATTCAGAAGGTAAGATTAATTCTGTATATCTCTGGAAGGCTTTATTTCTCAAAGTACAAAAGTGAATAAGGTAAACTAAATAGATGATATACACCATATTTCCCTTTCGGCAATGTTTGCATTCGATTTCCCAATAAATCCATTTTGTTAAAACACTTATTCATTTCAACTGTGGGGCCAAAAAATAAAGATGTGATATAATGCTCCTTATTGCAATAAAAAACAGTCTTCAAACTACTTTTACATAATGATGTTTACATGGATTTGAATACATGAATTTGAAATTTTTGACCCACGTAGGTAAAACAGAATAAATTAGTATCACTGGAGTCAGGCAGACCAAATTATCAAGATGTTCAGAGTGGTCAAAGAAGCAAGGATTAACTATTCTCTGAAAACAGGAACACCTCTTATACCAAACTTTCTAGAAGGGTGACTCCGGTTCTACTCAAAATAAAACAGAAAAATATGTCTTGAATGGCAGACGCCCTGGTGTGCAGGCTTCCTCAGATCTTCAGGACACCCAAACATATATACTAAGCCTGAAAAGCTAGCGCGGGAGGTGGACCCTCTGTGAATATGAAGAGCAGTTAGGGAACTAAAATGACTGACTATGACTGAGTATGCACAGAGGTGAAAGGCGATTAAAGAATCTAAAGCAGACTCCGCCTTACAAAGAATGGAGACCAGCCCAAGCTGCAGAAGACTTTACAGCAGCCCATATAATGCTTTCTCTTGTTTGTGGACCTATAAAGGCTATGCATGTTGTCCTTTTCGGGTGCTTTTTGCTTCACATTTTCTATTTGAAAAATGTCACATGCCATATCTAATTCGCACACACAAGACTCCTTAGGGCTTGTGGAACTCTTTAAATAAATAAAATATTAAATGCCTCCTCTAATTCTAATTTCGCTAGGAGAACTGATAAGTTTTGCTGCATTTTTTTAAAGGAAATTCCTTGAATAAATTATGATACATTCGCGTCATTCCATTAAATACTGCATTGCCATTCATAAGAATGAAGAAAATCTGAATGTTTTGGCTTGGAAAGATGATCATAGATTATGGACATATGGGGAAAAAGGGAAGTGGCACAAGAAGAGGTCTAGCCACCCAGGGTGCCTTATCTGCTAACAGGTGTAAAACATTTAAAAGGTGATTGAATGAATGAATGAATCAGTGAATGAATACTGTTTTAAATAGCTGCATTGTAAACTGAGTAACTGGTCCCTGTGTGAACAATCTAAAGTTTTGGATTTGGTCAGTAGTGGAAAAAAAACAGTATTACTGCAAACTGCACTGCAAGCTTTCACAAACAAGTTTAACCTGCTTTACAGGTATAAGTCCATTTCTTTACAATTGGCAAAAAGATTCTTCTCCATTTTTGACTCATTCTACTGATTAAAATGACATAAGTAGAAGAGCTGGGGTTTTCCCCGCCCCTTTCCGGCCCCTCTACACTATAATTCTTGGGCAACTTTCCCATACAAACTAATTTTCAAAACTCAAGAGAAGAATTTATTCAGTCCAGCACATTCCAGAAAGAAACACGAATTTAGTCAAGCTTCTTTCTAAGGATTTAAAATAGTCCTGGTCCCCCAGCCCAAAGAAACTCAAAAATCACAGTTTTATTTATGTCATTTCAATTGCAGGCCCTAAAGCAATCCTGAGAAGAAAAAGAAAATAAATAACCTCTAAGCAGGTTGCTCTGAGTTGGGGTGAGGAGGGAAGCAGACAACCCATATTTCTCTTGTCATCAATCAAAACTTGCAGCATGCCTAACAAGATAAATTGTCATGAAAATAACAAAAGTGTTTCCCTTCAGTAAAGGTGGTTGGCTAAGAACAAATAAAATATTTACAGGGTCTTAAAAAGGCATATTATTCCTAGTTTTGCTTTCTTAGTAGGCAACAATTTTGAGACATTTATTCTTTCATTATTGGAATAATAACCACCCGTCTGAACATCTAACACACAATCCTTTGCCAATATTTAGTGAATTTATTATGCTGGATCATTTTACACTAGAGTTATGCTAACATAATTGATCATTTCTTCTTTATCTCACCCTATCCTTCATTAAAGTAAATAAAAATTTACTTAGAAAAACTCTTAGTTCTAATATTTACCTCTCTTCTAAGAGTTATGTATTTTCTTTTAAAACAAGCCCTTTCTTATACTAAACTGCATTCTGCCAGAATTCAGTTTTAGTGCTATCTCACTTTTAGCTCTTCTGAATCCTACTCATCTTTCACAGACCAGCTTAAATCATACCTTATTCCCTAACAATACTGCCTCACTCCTAGCACTCTTTTAGAGGAATTCCCATTTCATTGTTGTTATCTATTACTGTGGTACTTAATGACAAACTCTTTTTTCCATAACTTTAATGCTTCAAATATCCAAGGACTGTCTTTCCATTTAACTGTAGGTTCCATAGTTCCTCTAAGGAGCAATCATGACATACTCTTTTCCTTTCTTTTGTTATCGCATACCAGGCATTCAGCCAACACTTCTTGAATGAACGAGTGAATGAAAAAAATGAATGATCACACACTATGCCTTTTGAAAATAAGCTTTGGAATTAACCACCCATGTGTTAAGGTGATTTTCCCACAGATGTTCCAAAGCCCCCTTAAATTATCCAGCTAATTAAAAGGAGCAATGACTAGAATGTTAAAATAACAATAAACACAAAAGATTATTATATGTTGCATCTTAATATAGTACATTTTGAAATATGACAATCAAATATAATGCAGTAGTTCTATGTTGTATGGTAAGCTTTCAGTTTTGTATTTTTAGAGTTCTGTAGTTGAAGATAATATAACTTAATGCAATATGTATTTAACTGTTTATAAAAAAATTACACATGTCCTTAAAGTATCGTAAGTCCCGAACAGGGACTTTTGGCCCAAACAGATGAGGAGCTGCTTTGATTTTCCTTGGTTCAAGTGAGGCTATGGTCTTCCAGAATTTCCCAAAGGGTAGCCATGCAATGTTTACAGGTGTGCTTCCACACTGATCTCCTCAGTCCTGGGTTGGCTGCATGGGGCTTAAGTGACCAAAACCCTGGGAACATTTGGAGTCTTTGAAACAGTCATCTTTGGCCACATGCAGCCTTATCCATTTACCCCTGCATGTGTGTCTTACAAATATTTTATGTGTGCCATAATGTGGAACAGCATCAGAAGCAACTAGGATGACTCTCCTACTTTGCCGCTGGGTTGGTAAGTACCAGTGCCTTTCCCTTTTGGAAGAGATGGTCAAAGAAATCAAAGCTTGCTGTAATATGAAACAAAAATCCACGGATGTGCTACAAGATAGAGACAGACAGAAAGATAGGAGGCTTAGAATCTGAGAATATACTGCATGACAAGTGTATTTGTTGTGGGGAACAGCTGATCCCAGTGTCTCTTTTGCCTTTATTTAGAAAGATATCTTTACGGGTCATTTGAGGTTGAGGAGACACAAGAGAAGGATCCACAACTTGGCAAAATCCTGGAGTCTGTGTATAAAGGATGGCCAGTAAGATACTGAAGAACAGGGACGTTTATTTTAAGTTTTAAATTACTGGCATTACTGTGATCCTAAACTCCCTTGGTATCACCAAATTTTCATGAAAATTTCTATACTCATAATGCATTGTGTGTTTTTTTTCTGTGAAAATCATGGAAAGAAGCCTGAGGCTCATATTTGAGTTTGTGCAGAAAGAAGAGAAAGGTTGGCTCTGTAAGGGGACAATATGAATGTTTCATTGGAAAAGGAGCTCAAAACAAGAAATGGCCAGAAGATTCTTGGAAATTCAAAGTCATCTTGACAGTGGGCAGGGTAAGCTATGAAATCAGGATATGAGAAAATCTTAAGTAAATCTTAAGAGGCAAGTCAATAGCTTTTCTGGGAGGTACAGAGTAATAAAGATAGGATATAAATGAATGTGTATTAAGAGATGGGATTGGTGATATATGGTGTTCCTATCACGCATAAGTGTGTGTATTATAAAAATGAGGCTTCATTTAGCTCCAGGGAACCGTCTTTTAAATAGGCTCCCTTAGATCCTCGAATTATAAAATTTCTAAAGTCCAGATGTAATTTCGTTAGTATGTGTTTTCTATAAGGTCACCAATCACCCAGACACTGACCTTCAGAGTTCTATTAAAAAACAAAACGAAAAAACCATAGTACTGAGTACATGTGTCTACCAACATCGTGATAAATACATATACACTTTGTCAAAGATGCAACATTTTCATAAAATTATCCCATTATTAACAATGGAAACCCTAGATGGCTCTACCTTCATGCAATAGGGTTAATATATTGATTTGATCTTCTCATGTAACTATGAAATTACTATTAGTGACCTGTATATTCTGACTTGTATTTCCAATCATTAGAGCTATATCTGGCACTGATTTATTCGCATTTTCTCAACATAAATCATTGTGTTCAATGGGTGGCATGTGGCAGACAATCAGGCATGGGTAGAGCCACAGTTTCCTGTCCAATCCATGATCCTAAGCTATGCCCATCACATAACTGAGACTGCTGTGTTCTTAATCTTCTTGAAAGTGTGGAGTTGTTTACAAAGACACTCAACTCATCAATTTGTTCATTCTGATTTTAGTAGGGGCAGGGTTTTTTCTTCTGGGGTTTAAAACCAAGGTAAAACCCAATTAAAGTATTTTCTAAAACCAAATGATAGTGTTTTGTAAATGGAGAAAATTGCGACAACAGTAAAATATTTTTTAGTACCTGTATTTTTAGAGTTCTCAAAAAAAAAAAAATCTTTTGCTAAATTAGTCTATTGTCTGATAGTGCTAAACTCAGCCACAGCTGATGGTGCCAAAAGCTAGTAGTGAAGTGGTTAAAAGCTCTACTTCTGTCCTTAATTATATTTAAAATGAATTTTAGTATGCAGACTTACTGTGTTCACAGAGCTATGGAATAATCCATGGGTCTAAGAACCTCTAATTCCTAATTGACATTGTAGCTTATAATTGTATTTTCATAGTAGTTAGTAAAAACATACAGCTTGTTTTTTTTTTAAAGACCCACAATATGAATTTATGATTAAAGAAATCAACTGAGATCTATTTGGAACATTTTTTTTATCTTTCTAAAAAAGTCACTCATCACATTTGGAAAACACAGTGATGATTTTCATAGCATGGGCACACTTGAAAACTTTTCTATAGGAAAGAAACCCATGTCTTTGCGGTAACATCTTCCTTCTTAGATAAATATGTTACAGTTATATCACTGAATATACTAGATTCCATAGCATTTCAGTTTAAAGAAAAGTGTCTTATATACCCTATATTGTACTAAATCAAACTAGCATGCAGACAAATGGAAGCCATCTTGAAAAATAAAAGAAATAAATTACTTTTGTAGGAAAAAGGATTATAGAACACAGCTATACCAAAAACAATAGCTATAGGCAGAAAAAAAATGACGACATATAGCAGCTCATTAAAAATTCAAAGGTATTGAAAAAGGCAAATTTGCCCAACTTCACCAAATATGCTGAAGGACGTTTGACGATTACAACATACAAACTATGTTTTATGAAATTTAAAAACACACATATTCTATCTTCAGTCTCAGCTTTTTAACAAATTGAAGGGCTAAATGCAATCCATTTACTAAAAGCTTATCTAAACGGGGATTAAAGGAAATATAGATAACTAGGGAAAATAACTACTGGTTAATATGGCATCAAATGCTCAAAGCAGATGTCTGAGTTACCAGCGTGCTCAAAGGTAGTGAAGAATATACATCTTTATGTTTACCTTACCACATTCCCAAAGGGTTTGAGTTAGCTAAACTGCTCTATGACCATCATAAAGCCATAGATATTAAGAAATATCAAAAACCTTAAACATTCTGTTCCAGCCCTTTGTTTCCTGGAAGATATTACTATTCCTTGTCAAAAGAAAACTCAGATCTGGAGTATTTAGGAAACTTTACTCCTGTAGGCATTGCTCTCTTCCCCCTCCCCACCCCTCAGCCATCACCACCCAGTCAACTCTTATGCCATCACCCGTGCATAGTTCACTCTCATTCATAATGGCCACAGGATGAAGAAAAGGTTACAGCACCAGAATACAAAAGCTCAGTTATCATTCGACACATATAGGGGCTACTATGTCTAAGGTACCTAGAGAGAATAAGGAAGCAAAAATGACCTGTATCCTTAGGAAGTATGACTGGGAAAATTTTTTAAATGGGATAACACCGACAGAGAAATATACAAGAATCACTGATGGAGTGCAAGTGGAATAAGTAAGAGTTCTCAGGAAATGCAGAACAAAGCAGTGGTCAGGTTCAGGTGCTTCTGACAAAGCAAGGACTCCCTGATTGGGGGGGAGGGGGGTTTGTTGAAAAGGCAAGGAAGATCACTCAACAGGGTGAAGAAAAACTTGTGCAAGGGTAGAATTGGAAAAAAGTGAATTTTCTGGGGTATATTCTAAATAGCTTATGTGACCAGGACACTGCTGCATTTCCTCAAAGCTTCACAGGCAGCTCCTAAGCTGACCTTCAGCAGCACAAACATTGTAATCATCCCAGAATGTCAGTCCCAGAGCACTTAGAATCGAATCAAATCCTCACCCCTCACTCCTCACCCCAGCCTACAAGGCCCTTGAGACCAGGCCTGCACCTGCCTCTACTCCCCAGCCCTTCCCTTATCCCAATCCTTGGCAGTCATGCTGCCCTTCTTGGGTTCCTCACACCAAACTCCTTCTTGTCTTGAGATCTCTGCCTGTTCCCCCACCTCAAATGCCCTTCCCCGTGATCTTCACAGGACAGGCTTCTCCTTGTAATTCAGACCACAGTTTACATCTCAGACCTTTTCAGAGACACTTCACCTGGCCTCCTATGTCAGCAACACCCACTCTGGAGTCTTTGCATTGCTCTACTTTAATTCTCTGCAGAGCCACTTCTGGTATTTCTCTTAAGAGGTTTTATATTTTCTTACTGAAATTAGTACCGTTGATCTTCACGAAGTCACAGATTTTGTATTTATGAACTTGCCTAACTGGCTAAAATTTATTTGTAACCCCCAAACCAATACTCTCCATATTCATTCATGGACAAGTGCAGAACAGTGAAAATTCTGAGTGGCCCAACACACGTTCCCAGTTGAGGTCCAACAAGGCAATGCTCTATATTCTTGTTTCAGCTCATACTGTCAAAAGTGTTCTTTCTGCAGTCTATCTACTGCCCACTTTTGTGCTTTGTCTGTAATTTTGCTGTTTAGAATGCTCCCCAAGAGTAGTGCTAAACGGCTATCTAGTGCTCCTAAGCACAAATCTGTGATGTATGTGCCTTACAGAGAAAGTACATGCGTTAGATAAGCTTCTTTCAGGCATGAGTTACAGTGCTGTTGGTTATGAGCTCAATGTAAATGAATCAACAATATATACTAAATAAAGTGTCCTTAAACAAACAAACAAACAAAAAAACACATAAAACAAGGTTATTTGTTGTTTAGTTGATGAAAATGTGACCACAGGCTCACAGGAACCTATTCCTTTATTTTCCCTAGAAGCAATGGTTCTGTATTCAAAAATTCAGTGTTCTCAGTGACTTTATAGAGCAAAATTACCTCGAATAATAAGAATTGAATGCATTTATTTTTAATATATGTATCATATGTATTTTTTGAGTTCTCCAAAGAGAGACATGTTGCTGAATTAGCCTATTTTGCTCCTGCTAAAACAGACAATAGCTGGTGGCAACAAAAGTAGCAGAAAAATAGTTGAAAGCTCTACTTTTGTCCTTAATTAGGTTTCAAATAAATTTCTGCACGCAGATAAAGTGGGTTTGCACAGTTATGACATAATTTATTTTCCCCCACAATCGGGGCCAGGTCTGTCTTTGTTCAGAGCTGGATCACCATGCCTAGAACAAACTGGGCTCTCATTAAAAACCTAAGGAATGAATGAAATACTCACTTCATGCCAAACAAAGTCTTATTTCTTATACTTATTTCCCTTGCAAAAACATATAGCAAGTCTGAGGCACTAAATTCTTGCCCCCACTTAACTTGGATGGGATAAAAAAAAAAATTGAACCAATTATGTCATACTGAAAAGATCAAGAACTTCAACGAAAGTGACTTAGGGGTTAAAATCTAACTCTAAATTGCTACCTGTGTGAGCTCGGAGAGTTTATTTTTCCTCTCAGTGGCTCATTTTTTTCTTGCATACAGTTATGCATTGTTTAACAGCAGGGATACATTCTGAGAAAGGTGTCATTAGGCTATTTGTCATGTGAACATCACAGAGTGCACTTACACAAAACCTAGAGGGTACAGCCAACTACATACCCAGGCTGTATGGTATAGCTTTATTGCACTTAAGCTACAAACTCATACAGCATGTTATTGAACTGAATAGTGTAAGCAATTGTAATACTATAGTAAGTATTTGTGTATCTAAACAGAAAAGGTACAGTAAAAGCACAGTATAAATGATAAAAAATGGTATACCTATACAGTGGGCACTTACTATGAATGGAGCTTGCAGGACTGGAAGTTGCTCAGGGTGAGTCAATGAGTGAGTGGTGAGTGAATGTGAAGGCCTAGGATAGCACTGTAGACTTTATAAAAGCTGTCCCACAAGCCCTCCCCCTGATTCCTACCAACAGGGTTCGAAATAGAACATTGAAGCTGTCTGTGCTGCTCCACGAACAGAGATGTGGGATGGACCAATTGGAAATATCAAGAAGAAACTGGCTGGGTAAGGTGTAGATCACCACAACAGTGACTGTCAGAAGGGAAGGAAAGTTGGCCTGAGTATCAAGTAGGAAGAAGAAATTAAGATAGAGAGATAAAGGAACATAGGGGATTGTCAGAGCAATGTGGTTTTGGCTATTGTAGGTTGGAGCAGTGGTCAGACTAAGGAACTTTGTGGTATTCATAAAAAAGAGGGTGTTTACATGGAGAGGTGTAGAACTGAGGACTCAATATTTTGACTTTGGAAATTTGTTTTTGGTTCCATTGACTCTATCTGGCACAAGGGACTCTCTCTCTGGCATTGACTTGATGGCAGAGATAAAGCTTATCCATGCTTTACATCATTTTAAGTACAGGACAGCCTGGCCCCACACTACCACAGAAAGCTTTTACTACAGTGGCACATAATACTCGTTAAGGTAGCTTCTGTGGACCTGTGCCCTTGTACAGGTTCTTACTTAGGTCCTCAACAAAGAATTTATAACAATGTTCTCTGAAGACCATCAGGGTAGATCTGGAAGAGCTGTAGCACCCTCTGAGTATGTAGTGCTGGGGAAAGTCTCCTCTGTGCTGAAACAGGTCAGTGGCTGATTGGGATGTAATCTGTGCACTCAAAATCGAAGCATACTAAATGAGAGGGAATCTATTACCAAGCTCTGTAGATATTGCTCCCATCAGAGAAAAAAAATTCCTCCTGAATCACATATTCTTCCATTTCTTACAAGGAAATTCAGTTCCATTATAATCTTATGGGACTGCCATCACTTACTACTTCTGTTGTTGACCAAAATATTGTTATGCGGTGTAAGACTGTAAAATAGGGATAATACCACCTCCAGCAAATGATTGGGACAGACAATTTTGATAATATATATACAATTTCTAGTATATTGCCTCACCTATAACAGATATTGAATAAATACCATCCCTTCAAGTTTACATGGAATCATGAGTCATTCAAGGTAGCATGGACAGAGTGAAAGGAATAAAGTCCTCTTTGATGTGATGTGGTAGAAAGAGGAGAAGTTTGGCAGGCCAATTTTTATTCTCACAGCTTTCGTTGATGACCTCCTCAGCATTACCTTCAAAAGAGATGCCTGATCTCAGGAGTTGGTAGCTCCCCTTAGGAGTTACACCCATATTTGTCTGCTTCTGCGGCATCTCGAGAGCCACCTTATTAGCAAACAATGTCACCCACTGAATGTGGCCCAGTATTACAAGCTCACACTCCATACGTTTCACTATGTGAGCGATGTCCAAACCCATCCTGTCAGAAACACTTCATTCCAGATATCCACTACACAAATGGCAATTCCAGTATAGAAAGGAATCCTCCATTTATCTGCACGATAAAAACACTGTTAAAATTTTAATGTATTGGATTCTGATTCTATGCATGAAGTATTAAATACAATAAGAAAAAAATTTTAAAAAGAAGTCACAGAAGTTACACCCATTTGAACCTACATTCCGTTTTACCCAAGGAACAAAAAAAAAATGGGGTAAATCCACAGCCTACTTTTAAAAACAAAATTGCATTTCTTTTATTGTTGTAAAATACACATAACATAAAATTTACCATTTTAGTCACTTCTAAGTGCCCATTATTTTTTAAGCAATCACTGACAGGGGCTACATAAGGCATGCATGCATGACATTTGGCCTTCAGAATATTATGAGGTTGGATATAACACTCCTAAGCTTAGATTTACAATCCCTAACCCTCTTCCCACCACTTGAGAAATAGACAATCTCCTGAAACTTAGTCTGTATTTCTCATTCTTGAAACTTCAGTCACTTTCTGAATTAAGGGAACTGGCAGTAAAAAGAACAATTTTTTTAATAGTTCTGTCAAATCAATAACCAACTACTAATACATTTTTGGGTGAATGTCTGTTTTACATGACCTACCCAAATTTCATAGTTGGCATCGTTGCAACGACTTCTTTAATTTCTCTGTGCCTATTTCTTTTTCTATAAAGAAGTTAGATAATGCCTGAGACCCATTTCAAGTTTCACACATTATATCACAGGATCTATTCTATATCATACTATCTACACCCAGAGTAAAATGTCACTTCAAGAGTGAAGACCAAAAACTTATATGCTTATAGTATCATACATTCCCAAACAAAGCATACCAAGCAGTATATAATGGCCACTGAAATTGTTGCAAGAACAACGAATACCACTTCCATGACCTCACACAACATCATTTTATAAACATTATAAAAACTCCTCTTCACTAAGCTGTTTAAAGCAACCAGACAGGCTGATAAAACTTCCTTTATCATCTCGATTAGTTTTTTGAAAAACAAAGATAATTTTGCTGAACTTATTAGCAGGTTAATGTAGGAAAGCTGAGCAATGAGCCTCCCTTGATTTGATGAATGAAGTAAGCCATGGCTTTGGGTCTCTTGCATGGGATTTTTGATGTGAGAATAATTTGACCATGGATCTGATGAGCTGCACACACATATTCCTCTAAATCTCTCTCTTTACACATTGCCCATCACTTGATTCACCTGGTCCTTAAAGGTAAGTATCATGTTCAATTATCTGGTGTTTGCTAGCATATTTGTCTGCTTCTGTGGCATTTCAAGAGCCACTTTATTAGAAAACAATGTCATCCACTGAATACGGCCCAGTATTACATGTGCACACACCGTACGTTCCACTATGTGAGAGATGTCCAAACCCATTCTGTCAGAAACACTTTATTCCAGACATCCACTACACAGGTGGCAATTCCAGTATAGAAAGGAATCCTCCACTCGTCCTTATGATAAAAACACTGTTAAAATTTTAATGTATTGGATTCTGATTCTATGCATGAAGTATTAAATACAATTTTAAAAAAGAGAAAGAAGGAAGAGAAGAAGGGAAGAGAGGAAGAAAATAATAAGAAAAATAGACAATAAATAAGATGGTAGATTTAAATGCAATTATGCAGATAATTGCATTAAATACAAATGATTTAAACATTCCAATTAAAAGGGTGTCTAAGAAAAACCCACAAGTAATATCATATTTAATTGTAAAAGACTTAATGCTTTCTTCTGAATTCGTCTATTTATATTAATAATTTGTTCCTCAAAAGGGTTCATAAGAAAGTGAGGTGACAAGCCACAAACGAGAAGAGGATATCTTTAAACCACATAAACACTAGTACCAATAATATATAAAGAATTCCTACAAAGAAAATCTACAGACCAATAGAAAAAGTGACAAAAGATACAAATATGTGTTTTTGTATAGGAGAAATACAAATGGACAATAATATTTGTAAAGATGTACAATCTCACTAATCATCCAAGAACGCAAATTAAAACCATGAGAAACTATGCTCATCACAATTAAAGGTAAGTTAGCATGGATGTTAAATAATAGGAATATTTATTCACTACTCATGAATGTGGGGTACTTCTTAGAAAAGCAGTCAGCATCATCTAATAAAGTTGAATCTATGCATTTCCTGTAGCCCTGCCATTCCACTTGGAAACATACCCCAGAGAAACACATTCTGTGTACCAGGACATGTTCAAAAATGTCCACAGCAATATTACTTGCAATGACCAAAACTGCGAACAACGTCTTAGTTTAGTTTCCTTCAGAAGCAGACTCTAAGGTAAGGATTAAGGTCATTTAGAAGGAAAAACAAAGAGGAAAATTGGTACAGGAGTGAGAAGTAATGCATGGAAGAAAAGGCAACCAACAGAGGGTATATTATTAAACCAGTCGCTAAGTGGATGACTGGAATGTCATCTCATGGGGAAGCAATGAGAAATGGAATGATATGAGGTAGCTAAAGTAGTCAGACCCCCAACTCTCAAGAGTCATTGATTGAGAGGTGTTCCCATGAGTACGTCTACCCTACTGCACTGAGCACTGGCCGCACGGCTTTCTTCAGGGAGTAGGGGAAGAGTTCTCAGGCACAGATGCAGATAACAGCATCTGGAAGCTGGTGAAGGCACCAAGAAAAACCCAAGGGTAGTGGGTGTGGCCTGACAGAATCTGCTCCACAACTAAAACCCAAATGTCTGATGACAGGCAATGGATAAATTGTAGTACATTCATACAAAATAATACTCTATGGTAGTAGAAATAAATGTACTAGAGCCACACATATCACAAAACATATAATGATGATTGAAAAAAAGCAGTTACAACAGAAAAATAGAGTACAAGTCCATTTATTTGAGGATTGAAAACATACAAATTAAAGCTATTATTTAGAGACACATATGGGAGGTGAAACTATAAAGGAATACGAGAAAATGGTAAATGTATTTTAAATACATTATTTAAAATACATTGAAATTTAATGTTTATAATTTAAACTGAAAAGGGAAAACTACATCTGGGGCACACATGAGTAGGTATGACTTGGCGACGAAACAAGATGGCTGCTGTTCACCTGAGCTGGATGGTGGACGCACAGGTATAGTAGTATATTATTCTTTATTACAGAAATATGTGTATACTTTTCACATATAAAATATTTCAATAAAGTAAAAGATTGAAATGCAAGATATTAAAATGTTCACATAACTATCTCTGAGTGGAAGAATAATCGATTTTTTTTTATATTTTCTATAATAAGTACACATTCCTTTTATATTAATAAAACTGTGAAGTCAGTCATGTTCCCATAAGCCCCCTGATCTCCCAATCCTACGTCTACCACGATACATACATAGCCAATGCAGAAAAGGAAAGAAATCAGTTATTTGATTCCCTCTTGTAGTTATTAATTTATACAGAGATCTCCATATAAAAATGCAACAAATTTACATTTGCCCACAGGCACCAAAGCCAAAAGAAGAAAAAAAGGAAAAAAGTAGGCCAATTCTGAAAGAAATCATCTGGTGGGCAATAAAAACTTGATAAAAATTGAAGTGAAGAGAGAATTAGCACAGTACAGTTTTTAAATCCTATTGTAACAAATTTCATGATTGTTTCTATTCTCTCATGAAGGGATTTTGAGTTGGATTAGGGTTATATTAAACATTGGTCAAAACAATTGAAGTATTTAAAATATATTAGGAGACTCAATCTATTTATAATGATTATAACAATTTTTATTTTGAAAGACAAAACTAAAAAAGATAAAACTGCATAATCTCCATAACTTCTGAAAATGGAAAGATCGAAGCTCCAAGATGCCTGAAATAATCAAATTGGGTATTCATCAAATGCCTTGTATATTTTGTCAAACCATCAAAACTGAAATCACTGCTGCTGATCTCAGATGTTACATCTATCACACAATACCAGTTCCACTATTTGAATGCAAATTTATAATCAATATCAACCATCCTATCAACGCTAACACGGAATAAATGCTTTCAAGTACTGCAAAAACTGACTACTATATTCTCCACTCGAGTGAATTTGTGATACCCTAAAATGTATTTGTTCATTCGATTAGTGGAATTATGTTTTGATGATGCTCTAGTTAGTATGTCTTCCTTTAGGATGCCAAAATCATTAAGGTTTATGTATTCATAATCTGAGAGGCCTAAGTGAATAGGCTTGAGGGCCCCAGGAGCACTTAAAAGCTAGATGGGAAGAAAAGTGCCTGCTCAAATAGCTTTTGCTGAGCAACGGACCGTGAATCTCCTTTGTGAGCTCAGATAAGCTTGGACAGAAGGGGGCTCCCATTACTCCTGCAAACCCAAACTCACTATCAGTCTCTGTGAGTTTTCAGCCTTGACCTCTGACAGCCCATTCCATTTACCCTTTTTTGTTAGTGTGACTGTGTATAATAAAGGTTGTTTTCTGGAAGGGT
This sequence comes from Pteropus alecto, assembly GCF_000325575.1. Taxonomy (NCBI): domain Eukaryota; kingdom Metazoa; phylum Chordata; class Mammalia; order Chiroptera; family Pteropodidae; genus Pteropus; species Pteropus alecto. Next base: position 1,570,315 of record NW_006434369.1, read on the forward strand.
TTATAATCTCACTGAGGAAGATGGCAAGTGAACAGATAATCATAACACATTACGATGCAGTAATAGGAAGCCATAGAGCTATCTGAGCTTACATTAGTTTAAGGATGTATAACATAATGATTAAACATTTATATAACTTACGAAGTGATCACCCCAATAAGTCTAGTACCCAAGTGACAAGCTTGGGGCAGGACGGGCTTTGCACCAAAAAATACCTGGAGAGGAGAAGGTGGGGGAAAAGGAAGAGGCCCTGAAATTCTGAGGCACGACGGTGTGTACTGGGTAACCACATATCGTTTACAAAAAGCAGCATCCCCATAATGCTAAGAATCTGAACTCAGAAAAATCCTGAAACCCACAAAAGCTGAAAGATGAAAAATCGGAGTCAATCACAAAAATAACCTATATGTTTTTTCTAAGCATTTTACTAAAACTCTGGTCTATGTATTGCTTTCTGGTTAATAAAAGAAGAAAGGAAAAATATTTTCTAATTTTCCAATATAAAAAGCCAACTTCAAAGGAGCTTTATAACTACCAGAAGGTAATACTGTCACACCCAGGCAATTTCAAAAGGTCTTTCTAACCACTCTCAGATCCCTAATCTGTTATCTGGCCACTATGAGAAAACATCTTTAAAGAGTCCACAAACAATCATTATCTTTAAACAGCATCCTTAAAAAACTTAAAACATCCCTGGATAACACAGATTTGTTTTTCATTTTTATCTCCCTCCCACTCTATTTTGGAACTCTTTCTCAACCTTTCTAATTAAAATTTTTAAAAAATCTTTAAGCCAAAAGCTAAGAACAGAACAGGCATAATAACAGATTCTGAAAAAAAATCACCTTGCAAAAATGGGTTTGAATTAAAATCTATCTTTGAATTTAGAGAAAAGGCAAAGAAACAAAAGAAGGATATAAGGTTAAATGAGAAAAAATCTTTACATAATCATTTACTTTTCCATTTTAATTAAACTTGAATTCCAAGTGATACTGAGTTTATTAACAAGATAAAAGTCACTATTGAGCAGATTCCATAAGAATTTTATGGTTTGTCAATATCAAATGGTAAAGTGTAATCTAAGAATTTAGTGAGTCAATAAAATAAAAGGCAATCACAATACACCCACATGGTCACCTGAGAATTCCTTTGCAGACTAAAGGGGAGTTTCAAGTTACTTTTTGCATCGCCAATTAAAACAAAAGCTTCAGCACTGAATATTCCATTTGCTCCTTGATCTACCTCTAACTAACAGACAACAGACAGCTGCCTTATACACAGTATGTATATTGAGAGATGAAATTAGCATTTCATAGCTGAAGTCACAGATCATATAAATACTGATCCATATCAGATAATCGAAATAAATTTTGAATCACCAAAATTTACTATTTATTAGTACCCCCAATAAACTCTAATTACTACATGCTATTTTATAAAGCAGCCTTCACTTCTGGGCTAAGACCTTTAGTGAAGAACAATGTAAGGATTCCAGACTTCCAGAGTCCTGAAACAAATTTTAACCTATTTAGGTAAGCATAAATGAGTATGTGCGTGAGTGAGTGTGTGACATGTGTAGATAGGCAAAAAAAAAAAAAA
>NW_006434369.1:1571924-1585511 GCF_000325575.1 Pteropus alecto
ATACAGAGGAAGAAGCAGGGTATATTGAGAGGAAACTCCTCCAAATTCAACATGAGAAATTTGGAGAGTCAGGAGGCAGTCCTTCCTACCTAGCATGAAGTATCACCTGAGTAAGAACGTGTCTGAAAACACTTACCTTGAAATTCCCCATATTTGTGAATATAATATGACTTTGAAATGGCAGAAATCGAATAATCTGAGAATTACAACCCAATTTTCAGCATTGCAAAGCTGGGTCATGTTTTGCTTTTTCTAGCAATCTATTATTTTAATTCAATATTTACAAGAAAGGGAAGCAAAACGAGTAGCGTAACTCAAAATTCTGATACAGGGAAGTATTTCTGTCAAATAGGAAAAGAGCCTTGTGTGGCTCTTTCTCCTCTGAAATTACATTGATACTGACCTCTCCTCTTCTATAGAGGAACTTGACCTCTGCAAGCCAGAATTTCATTCACTGAATACGTGAATAATTCCTACTGTGTGAGTGTTAATGCAAAACTGGCAACTGCTCCAACCATTTACACTAACACCCTCTTTTACACAACTGCTATTACTCGTGCTAAAATCTCAGCTGTCATGTCTACATTTTTTCTAAGATAATAATCCCTCTAGTTGAGTCACCAAAGGGCCATGGCAGAACAACCAAATGCAGAGGGCACTGAGAGTTGAATAAGTCCATTGTCTGTTTTGGAACAAGAGGGCTGTATTCATGATGAAACCTGAGTACAAACTAGATTAGAACAAAGACTTGAAATTCAGAAAGGAGTCAAAAGTAGTTAAAAACCCACCCAAATTTTTCAAACTACAATTTCTATGTTTGGCATCATTTTATATTTTTCCATTACTAAATTAAAAATGTGGAGATAATATAAATTTATAAGGGCAGCTCTTTGATATAAGAATGTTTGTTTTTGCGATTTCTCCTGAACGTTTAAAATGCCTTTTGGGGAAGTAGACTATCTTTCATGTTGTAAAAACCTCCAAAGCAAATTGGAGATCAGTCAATTTATTAAGCACTCGATTTTACACCTTGACCAAAACTATAAATCATAGTAAAAAATAATATTATTTTATACTTATCTCCCTCTGTATAGTTTACTAAGCACTTTCACATACATTACCTTACTTAATCCTTATAACGACCCTGTAAGGTGGGTATGATTGGCCTATAATATAGATGAGAACAGTCGGTCTCAGTGTAGAAGGTATTCGTCATATTTTCTGGCTGGTTAGCACCTTTTAAACGCCCTTGACGTGGGTAATTTTCAGCTTGAGTCCCACTTTGCAGGTATAGAACTCAGTTCTCCAACCTCCTTTGCAATTTCGGTGACTTCGAGACCACCAATTATATTCGGTCTTGCAAAACTGGGATTCACATGTGAGCAATCTGAGAAAGGATGCTACTACATACTGGTATAGATTCGATTTGTCAGGATGGAAACAGAGGGGGTCCAGTTTAGGGGCCAATCTAGTTGCAAGGCTGAGTTTCCAGAGCAGAGTAGCACAACTACTGGCAGCAGTTGCAATAAAAAAGATTTCCTGGCAGCAGTGCAAACCATGGCACCTAGTGCTCCATGGGGCAGCACAGGTGGTAGCAGTTTCCTCTTTAGGCCAGTACACTGTTCCTAAAAACTTAACTATGTGTCTATTTCTTTAGCCCTCTCAAGGAAGGCTCCCTCCTACGAACTTCCTAATATCCTTTCAATAAGTTTCATTTCTGTTCGGGGTCCATTTGTTGCTGCAATTAGGGACCCTGACTCATTTAGTGAGGCTGTCACACAACATTCATTCTTTTGGGTAAGCCTTCGCTGGGGAAGCAACTGTTAGGCTGAGTCCTAAAGGATAATATTTCTTTGGCCCTCTCAAGGAGGGCTCCCTCCTACGAACTTCCTAATATCCTTTCAATAAGTTTCATTTCTGTTCGGGGTCCATTTGTTGCTGCAATTAGGGACCCTGACTCATTTAGTGAGGCTGTCACACAACATTCATTCTTTTGGGTAAGCCTTCGCTGGGGAAGCAACTGTTAGGCTGAGTCCTAAAGGATGTATAAGATTCAACCGAGCAAAACTCTGGGAGAAGGGAAATGGCTTTCTAGGTAGAGAGCCCAGCAGTGCAAAGGACCTGTGGTATTAAAAAAAAAAAAAAAAAGACCAACGAGTCACGAATGGGGTGTGTAAGAACTGAGGCACACAGGTGGGCAGAGGCCAGAGCACAAGGGCAGCATAGGCCATGCTTCACCTCTGGCCCTGCATATCAGGAAAAAATGTCTTTATTAAGCCAAAATAAAAGTATACATAAGCAACACACATTCAAAGTTTTACACTGAGAAGTTTCAAAGTAAGTAATTAATACCCCAGCTACAGGATAGGCTTCCAAATACGTAAAGACAGTGATCCTCTTTCCCATATAATTTTTCTTTTTTATGATGAAACAGTTCCGAGTTCTTAAACTGCCCAGATAACAACCCAGACATAATCATCTAGTGGTGAACACACTGGATTTGGAATGAGGAAACTTGGATTTGAGCCCTGATGATAGACTTACTAGAGCCATGACTTTAGAGATATCACTTATATTACCTAGGATGGTTGCCCAAATCTATAAAACACAGAAGAATCTGCTGTGCACCATATCTAATAGGATTATTTTTTAGGTTCAAATGACCCTGGGGATGTTATTTAGGGAACTCTAAATAACACAAGGTATTGTTAGTAGGGAGTAAAGGTGATAGTGATAACAATAGTTATTACTGCTACAGTATGGTCTCCTGACGGATAAATAGGAATGGCAATATGCTGCAGTTGTCAATATCCCTAACATGTCCAGAACCAAATACAGTATTTTAAAATTAGTTTATCACAGAAAAAAATGTAATTCTGTGACGTGATAGATGTCAACTAAACTTACTGTGATAATCATTTCACAATTTGTACATTTATCAAATCATTATGTTGTACACCTTAAACTTGGACAATGTTACATGCTGATTATATCTCAATAAAACTGGAGAAAAGCTCAGCAATGGTTTATCCTTTAGCATGATGCTCTATCCTTCTCCAGGCATTCTCAATAAACAGTAGTTTTCAATGGAAAACCATTAACAGAGTAGCACTGCAAATAAATATGCTTATAATACTAGTTTGGTTTATTAAAAGTTTTCTTCAGACACTGTGCTAAGTGCTTATAAAAATCAAAAAATAAAAGTTTTACCAATGCAAAGCATTTTGTGATTTATCTTTCTAATTCTAAACTATTTCAGGTTAGGTGATATGAATTTTTTGGCTCCCATGGTTTTGACCTCAAATGTACTCACAATCTAGAAGACATAAATAAATATACTACAGCATAATACATTATTATAAAAGGTAAACCATCATTTTCAAGATAAAACTTGTCTTCGTCATCTCTGTATCACTAGAATCTACTGCCAGTGTCTGAAACACAATAGGTAAAAAATTAATTTTTGATGGCTGCTTGAACGCATGTCATGTAAAAGCACAGAATATAAAAAGAAATTTTTATTATAAAATTAAATATAAATATAAATGTAAATATTTAAAATAATAATAGTGATAGGTAACATTTATGAGTGCACTTACATGGTCTTAGACACTATGCTTAATGCTTTATACAGATCATCTCAGGTAGTAACTCATCATTCCTCCAATTGGAATTTTAAGAATAACTTGATAAACTACAAAGTGAATTCTTAGGAATCAATCTAGTTTGGCCATCTGTGCATCCAAATACATGAGAACCAGGTGTGAAAAGTCTCATTTAATCTTGAGTATATTTCACCACAGAACAATATCGAGATTTAAAATATTATTAAATAAAATTAATAAAATCAGATTTTAAATATTATTAAATAAAATTACTACCTTGTCTTGACTAACTGAGGTAGCCATAATGTAACATCCAAAAGCAAATCTGAGACCAGAAGTTGAGAAGCAAAATTCAGAGATTTGCCTAAGCCTTTCTTACTACACATAAAAATCCATCACATTCAGTAAAAAAATAATAAGTCCACAGCCCATCTCAGAAGGACATTCCAACATGTAACAACTTTCCCAATGAGACTGAGAGGAAAGCAATTTTGAACACAAAGAGGTGGGCATGACTTTCCAGAAAGCGAAACAGTCCATAAGTTAAGAGTGAGTGTTGAGCCAACACTTGAAAGTAGAAGAGAATGTTAAGAAATGAGAGTAATGCTAAGACTTACTGTCAGAAAGAGAACCAGTTCCAAGAACTGTTTAATCCATTAAACTGATACCCAACTATTCAACTACATTCAGAACTTAATGTGATCATGCCCTGATCTTCCTTTACATTTTAATTAAGGTTAGTTGAGCATGTAAATGAGTTTTGAGCATAATATCCTAGGGCAAATAAGACTGGAAAGAATGGGAACAGGACCATCAGAGCAGGAGATGTGGGGAAAGGCAACCCTTGGGGACTTTTTTTGATCCTCAAGGTGAAAGCACCACAAGGGTGACTAAGGTTAGTAGCGTTAAGAAGTCATCTGGAAGCACTTTACATTTAGATTCTTCCTTGGAAGTGTGCCCATCCATGAGGAATGCAAGGAAATGCAGCAAGTGTGAGCAGAACTTAAACAGTGTTCTTTCTCAATTCTAATCTGCAGTCCTCCTCTTTCTGCATTCTGGTGTCACACCTTTAAACATTTTTTTTATATGTAGTGATACAGTCTTGACTCATACTCATTATCTAGGATATCCTTATAATTTGCCTAATTTGCATACAGCTTGTCATTCACCACTTTTCAATCTTTTGATTCATTTTCTTCACTGTTTACTCTGCTCTTCACTTTTTCTTGTATATTGTATTTATGTGAACATATGTCTGTATAAAACTATTATATGTATATTCATGCAACATAAAATGGAATCTTATTCTAGTGGCTTAAAGTTAGGTAAACCCAACATTAAGTACAAGATCTGCAGGCTTCTGAATTGAAATACTTTAGTACTTCAGTGTCTAAATTTCCACAATTACAATTGTTTTCGAACTTTAAATATCCTTAATTTTCCAGGACTTTTTCCCCAAAGTTATTATTCCTACCATCATTGTAATTGTAAGTTTTATAAAAGATCCATCTGAAAGTCACAGACTCCCATATCTGCAAATCAACATCAGCCATAGGCCATTTATTTCTAAGAAAAACATCAGTATTTGTTTTATTCATCAGTGTAGGTGGCAGAGCTAAGATATGATGCTCAGAACCCAAACTCTGCAATGTGCAGAAAAATGATTTTATGTCCATACAATTGCTTCCTGCCAGTGGACTGCAAGAGTACAGCTTTGAGAATTTCAATGACTGATTTACCCAGGGAAAGAAAGCTCATTCTTAGTAAGTGGGGGGGAGGAGGAGGCTGCAAAATATTGATTTAATTTATTTTACTGGCTGTGAATCTGCAGGTTTTTTTACTGCAATTTGATTAATTAGATTAGCAAATTTAGTAAGTTGTTTATTCAGTTGCGTGAATCAATGTTTCCCTGAATTTAGTTTAGCTTTATTTTATGCTTTCGAATCTATCCAGTAGGTAAGATGTTGAAAGCCAAGGCCTTTTTATCCCACAGCTCTTTCAAATATCTTTTCACATGTTAATTTGATCTTTTTGTGATTGGAGGCAAATGTATTTCACAGTCCTTCTCCCCTTCCATCCCCCCAACTTCAACACATGGATACACATATAGATGACAGAAAATTATAGATAACAGAAAGCTGACAACGCTGATACATTCCTATTTTTCATGCCTCTCAGTTTAGTATTTCTGCTTTCTTGCTGACCTTAGTTTTAAATTTCATTTCTGCCCAATATTAAAATCTAAAAGGAAATAAGGAACTTTCTCAATTAATGATAGCATACTTTAAGATTAATAGAAAATATCAGAGCAAATTGCTTTATATTTAAAAATAGTTGCTATATTTCTCAAAGTTTGGCTAGTTTTTCTTCATTCTTTTAATGACCTGTCTTCTTAGGAAGTTCCTTTCATCTGACTTGCTACATAAAATCATTCCTGATTCATTTGTTACTGAGCTTTAAGGGAGTACAGCTGTTCAAACAAAGTACTTGCCTATGAAAGCCTGGGAAAATTGGGAAAGATAATCAAATTAAAATTCCAGCTATACATTCTTGTAACAGAGTGCAGACAATTTTGATATTTTATGTTTAAAATGTTTTAAAATAAAAGGACAAGTTCTAAAGCACCACAGATCACATTTTTTCCATTAATGACTTGGATGACACATTCAGGAGAAAAAGTTAATTCAGCAACAAATCAAATGTACTTTTCCAGAAGTTTTTTTTTTTTTTTTTTTTTTTTAATTAAAACAATATGAAGGTCCAAGAGAATGAGAAGCTTGGGATCTCGGCAATTGAGGACCATTGGAGATTATCTGGCTCAAAGTAAAACGGGCATAAAATATGAGCGCTGGCAACTTGAACTCAGGAGTGTTGGATGGCCTCTGATAAACACCAGACTCCATTAATTATCAGCCAAAGGTGGAACTGAAAGTGCTTTTACTCAAAGGGTGCAAAAAATCACCTTTTCCAAGAAAGTTTACATCTCTCTAGTTCTCTGAAAATGAAAAAGATTATAGAATCAGTCTCCCTCCAACTAATGAGCCATATTCAACCGGCCTTGAAATTAAAAAGTAGAGAGACAAATCAAAATTGGAGTGCATTCACCCTTCTGAATATATTCCTTTCCTGTCTACAGCGCACCTACATGCTGGCTGAGCTAGCAGAGAAAGTAGAGGTTTCTTAGATCAAATAGTTTAATACTTTTGAATCATACTGAAGATAATGTCCGCTGCACCTCCCCGCCCCCATAAGTATTATGCTTCCTAGCTGAAGAAAAAACATCCTCTTCTTACTAGCTGCCCCAAACCTCCAGTCAGTCGCCAAGTCTCATTAGAATCTACTTCCTAAAAATCTTTGGACTCCAGCCACTTTTCTGCATTCCTACAGCCACCCTCTTAAGGCTACTGTTATCTCCCAACCAAAATACAGCAGAAACCTCCTGTCTATCTTCAAGTTTACTTTACCCCATCCATTCTTTACACACGGTTAGACTGATCTTTCTAGGAAGTAAATCTCCTATTGGCATTAGAATGAATTCCGAACACTTGAAAGCAAATCAAAGCCTGACCACGCTCAGTGTGATGCTCCAGCCCAATTTCTCTGCTTCCATTTCATACTCTACAATACAGCCAATCGGGCTAATAAGCTGCTTTTAATCTTCCCTCCCCCACTCCATTCCACTGCCCACACACACACACACATTCATCCTGGGCTTTGACACATACTCTTGTAAATGCCTGCAACATCCTCCCTGTGCCATCCTCCCTCTTCCTGCCTCATCCCCTTCCAATGACTTCCTCTTGCTCTCTAAAGTCTCTATTTAGATATCACTTTCTCCAAGAAGTCTTTCCTCTTCTCCAAGTTTGAGTCAGATAACCCACATGTACTGTCCCACAGCACTCTATATTTACACTGTCAGAGCATTTCACGTGTTACATGCCAGCGTCATTATTATTTGTCTATACTCCCCTAGCATAGAAACTCCATGAAGACAAGGGCTGAATCTGGAGAGTTCAGCATCAAATTCCTAGCATAGTGCCTGCACTTTGTTGATATTCAAAATAAATATCTAGTGAATGAATAAATGAATTAATGACAAAGTTTTCACTCAAATGGTTTTGGAAGTCACCATGGTGTTTTTCTGGAAATGGGCTGCATTTCCAGATGGTTTTTCTTTTTTAAAAAAATTTCCTAAAATTTAATTTATAAGAGTAACACTTCATAGGTGTTCAATAAATATTTGTTATTGGATAAAGACATAAACAGGGTGACAATGCTATTCTAAGCATGACACAGTGAGGTTATTTTTTTTACTAAAACTACTTGTCAGACACTGACTAGAGGGCCAGGACATGGAGACCCAGTTAACTAGGTTATACAGGTGCTGGGTCTAAGTAGTTTTCTTACCCCACCAAGGGCAAGGCAACCTAGATTCAGTATTTTAATTATTTGCTATTGCTCCTATTTTAATTACCCTATTGGCCAATATTCTTTGACATCAGTCCCGTAAAAAGCCAGCTTAGAAAGGTCAACACTAATGACACCATTAGTCTTGCTCAGATCCCCAAGTTAAAATGCTAAAATGAAAAACACTTTGTGTTTACCCTTAGTCCTCTTAATTCTAACCAAGCGAATAAACTTATGTTCAAGAGGATCTCCCCACTTTCTGCAATTATTGTGTGTTAATTTTGCATTGCTCTACCCTACACTGAATTTTTTAAGCATCCCAAATAATTTGTCAGAATGTGATGAAATAGCTCCTCTGGCCAATCACAGTCCTTATTTACTAGTTACACCCAGGCAAGAACTGAAATCTGGTTATAGATATTCACTATAATAAAACTGGTAGTCAGAATCTGCTTTCACCTATTCAAAAGCACTCTGCCTACAAGTGAAAATCCACACTACACACCACCTCTCATCTCATCCCCAGCCATTCCTTAGCACCTTGCATCCTACACTCCAGGCATTCCATTGAGAGATCTCCAAACCTTCCTCTAAGCTTTGCACAATCACTTCTCTCTGCTTGAAATATCTCCATTCCAGTCTCATTCCTCACACCGTCCTTGTGCCTGGCACATATTCCCTCCCTCTCCCGCCCCCCTCCCGCCCCAAGCAGAATCGATTAGTCCCTCTTTTGTCCTTCCTTGCCTCACATCTCTCAAGCCACTTAACACATTACATACTGCAATTACTACTCATGTATCTATCTTCTCTACCAAGTTGAGAGATGCTTGTAAGCAGATATCACATCTTATTCTTATTTAGGTCCTCACTGCATAAAAGAATACTTAGCACACAGTAGTCAATGAATGGCTATTTAATAAATGCATCTACTTCATCTCTGCCCACAACCGATGCCATATAATAAAATTACCAGATTCCGACTGCAATTCCATCCATTAAGATCTATACATCATAAACATCAATGGAAAACCAAAAATGCAAGGATTACAATCTACTTGGAGACTTAGGGTAAGTTACAAACTAATTGTCATAATGACAAGCAAATGGCTCAGCCTCTGACAATATCCCCTTGAATTACTGTTCCAACTTGATCGGGAGTTGTAAACAATTCAAAAGAGAATGTTTAGAGATTTTCGGTGACACTAGCTAGCTCATCTTTCTAATATTTACTCAGGAACTACCTGCTGAATACCAATATGCCTGGCTTATTTTGGTAGTAAAAGGCCTACTTGACTGTGTTCAAAAAGTTCCCTGACCTTAATTGAAGGGCTTTTCAGTCTGGTAAACAAACTGAGACACTATGAAGCATTATTTATAGATGTCATATGAGTGGCATAAACAGGGAATTACTAGCATTTACAGGAGGATGAAGACAAGTTTTTTTGTTTTGTGGCCTTTTATTAAGTACATGCTGCTAGTAGATGGTAAATGTAGTCTAAGATGACGGTTTGGGTCCTTTTAGACCAAGGTTTCCACAGAGTTTATTGAGCTGCAGGTCTCTCAGTAGCAGTCTATGAGCTGGAGAGTTAAGGTGCCTCTACTATGAGGAGAAAGGAGGTTAGGGAGGCCTCACAACTCTTCCAGGTTTTCTTCCCATGCTAGGTGGTTTATCTGTGAGATGCCTTAGGAGAAAATAGTTTAAATCCAATAAGCTTCTGACCCAAAACTCATTTCTTTCCAGAAGACCTCTCATGAGGACTGGCCTCTTCCACTCCCAGAGCCAATTATTTATTCACAATAGGAGCTCCCAGAACATACACTAGGACATGGTTCCTGCCCTTGAAGATCTCGATCCTTCATTCTCAAGGCCTAATGTAGCTGTAAATATTTTCCTTTGTTTGTCTTCATTGCATTTGTTATTTTAAATCCTCATGGTTAGTGTCTAAATTTAAAAAAAAAAAAAAAAACTAAAGCATGAATTATGCTTTCTAATATTTCTCGAGTCCCATTTCTCACTAATCCAACATCCCCATGATACACGCTCTCAAACTCAAACTCTCTCTTTGCCTTATATAGTGTGTACCATCATGCATGCATTCACTTGAAATCTAGAAATGTCCAAATGTAAGTTTATACAATCTCAAAAGGTCATCTTTTTCTGGGGACCACACAAATAGCCAGTGTCCAAAACCAAGTACATTTAAAATGACTTTTGAAATTTCATAACAAGGGATTCAAACCAGGAATTCAGGGATAAATCCAACATTTGAAATTGTATGAAAAAAAAACTATGTGCATGTGAATATATGGATTTTTTTCTTTGGGCAAGCTTCCATTGCTTTTAAGCAATTCTCATCAGGGCCTGTGAGACACACACACACACACACTCTCTCTCTCTCTCTCTTTCTCTTTCTCTTTCTCTTTCTCTCTCTCTCTCTCTCTCTCTCTCTCTCTCTCTCTCTCTCTCTCTCGCACCCGCCCAAAATATATGAAATCTTGCTAGTTTCAATGAAGAAATATTTTTGTATACAAATATGACACAATTCATTTGTCTAAATGTGTCAAAATCTTTCCCCATGCCTTTTAATTTAAAATATGATTAAAAGATCCACATTAGAAGATGAGTGCCAGTCTATGGCCATGCCACCCCGAATGTGCCTGATCTCATCTGATCTTGGAAGCTAAGCAGAGTCAGGCCTGGTTAGTACTTGGAAGGGAGACCACCTAGGAAGACCAGGTGCTGCAGGCGTTTTAAAAAAAAAAAAGAAAGAAAGATAAGTACCAGAGCACAAAGATCCTATGGGAAGAGGCAGCAAAGAAAAAGAGAAAAAGCCCCCAAATATTTTATGCCTGAAAAATCTGAATCAAGAAAAAGATAAGCAAAAAATAAATAGGTTACTGTGACTTGACATTTAGAAAAAAGCAACATTTTATTCCTACTAATGGATAAATCACCCTCCAGTCCTGAATTTCATCACTACCTTACAAAAAGTTACTGATCTGCCTCAACTTTTCTCAAACACTAAAAACACAGCTACAGAACAACATGACTGTGCATGCCATATAATCTCTTAAAACTAACAAACATTAGGAAACAATATTAAGAACATACCTACATTTCATTCCATAAATTAACTAAGAGAATTCATGCCTAACAATAAAGTGTTATAATATTCTGTGGAAAGAAGTGTTTGGGTTTTTAAAAATAAATTAAACATATAAGGCTAAAACAGGTCTTAACCTACAATATAATTTATATGGCATAGGGTGCCTCAAAATAGGAATATGTATGTGAAGAACCCATTTTAAATTTGGCCTGCATTTTGCCCTGATAGAACCATTGGTGATTTATTTCCTTTCATTGTTATGGTTTTCCAACATCCCTTACTGAATGAATCCAGATGGAAATGTCTCTTCTGGTTCTTTATTTGCTGCTGCCGTTTCCATCTGTGGTGCTAAGAGCCAGCCCTTATTTTATCTGGGACACCAAGCAACTTTCCCTTCTTCACACTCCTTGGTGTCTTCTCAACAGCTCCACATGGAAATCTCTGGGTTGCTTCAAACGCATCCAACACTTCCCGATTATTTATGTTAGTGACAAACTCTTTCTCACCAACTGTCTTGGGTCACTCAGAGGCACTTGATTCGAAAAAGCATTCAGCTTCCCATCCAATATTTTTGGTAGCTCGACAGCTCCCCACTTCATCTCTGCCAGAGTTAGCACGCTGCGGAACAGAGCGAAGTTCTTACTTTTTAACATTCGCATGCTTGGTTTGCTTCCATGTGGGTTCTCAAGTCTTAGGAACATTAACATCAGCAACAACCCTAGCTTGTTCAAAACCCTAAGTACTTCAATCACGGAAGGGACACATCTCAGATCTATATTTATTATTACTGAGACCTTTGAGCCAGTCTCTTAACCTCTCTGAACCTCACTTTCCTCATCTGTAAAGTGGGGACAAGACCAACTTCCTTAGCAGGTTATAACTATACATGATCATGTATGTGAAAGGCTCAGCAGACAATGGCTGCCCCAAAGCCAGTGCTCACAATTGTCAGGTATTTATTTATTTTGAGAGCAAAGTTTTAATTATCTGTGGACAGGAGCGAACATTAGCATAAAATTGTTGCGCTTTTTTTTTTCCCCCTAGAGGAATAGAAATAATTTACATTTTAAGAGCAAGCAGGCGTTCCTGTTGAAAAACATCAAAGGTTTACTGTGACAAGGTCCTGGTCCGGAGGGACACCAAACTCTTCTGGCCCATTCCTTCTCCCATTTTTGTTTTTTCTTTCCCCTCTCTCTATACAGGAAAATGACACATGGGAGAAGGTTCTGTAAACACTATATAGCAAGGCAACAACCGATAAGGACCCTAGATGAAGTTCTAGGGCAAACTGGCTGCTATGTCTAACCTCTTGAAAAGACTGATTAAAGATTTAAATTGCAGCAGCCATGTGAGAAACACACATGTGGTTTTAAAATATCTGAATGCAACTGTGCTGTTCTTGGTAAAGATCCATGCAGACCAAGGGAGCTGACACTCAATAGAACACATGGGTCTCCATTGTGTCTAAGACCCTCTAGGTATTTTAAGCACCAGAATCAAAATACACAAATAAAAACAAACAAAAGCCCCACTATCTGTCCATGCTAGGTCTTGCCAAAAAAAAGAAAGAAAATAGATTGTTTTTTTTAAAATAAGTCTGTTGTAAGATGATTATGGATTTATTTAGCCCATTCAGCAAGATTTTTCACTAAGCTACAATGCAAAAGATTTATTTTGTCATTGTCCAACACAAACAATTGAAGAAACAGCCTAGTACAACATCCCCAGGAGAAACAATCTGCAATTTAATTAGTGAATAATGGAAGCAATTTAAATACAATTCCAGGCATTTTTTAAAAGTAATATTTAAATAGACATCTGCTGCATTTACTAAGTATTTAGGCAAAGCACAATAATCTCTGATCTGATGAGATGCCTGAGGTTATAAACAAGACTGTCTGCTGTTAGGGCAAGACCCATACTTTAAAACAAAATTCCAGAAATCCACTTTCTCCTTCTCAACACCTACCCCATCCCCCACCAAATAAAGAGAAAGCTAGACAAATAAAGAAAATATTAGTCACAGCCCTGAAGTGCAATATAACAGAAACAGAAATGATTGAAGGGCAACAGAACTAAGCGGGAATTCTGATACCTTCGTTATCTGTCCTCTACAACCATTTGAATTTCATTTATAAAACAGGAATATCATAGTGATCAATGGAACAGAACAGAGAGCTCATAAATAAATCCATGCCTATGCGCTTACCTAATATATGACAAAGGAGGCAAGAATATACAACGGGGTAAAGACAGTCTTCAAAAATCAGACAGATACATGCCAAAAGAAAACTGGACCACCTTCTTACACTGTATACAAGAACAGACACAAAATGAATTAAAGACTTAAATGTAAGACTCAAAACCATAAAACTTCTAGAAGAAAACAGGCAATAATCTCTCTGATACTGCTATTAGCAATTTATTTTCAGACATATCTCCTCAGGCAAGGGAAACAAAAGAAAAAA
>NW_006434369.1:1586129-1603092 GCF_000325575.1 Pteropus alecto
TTACTGAGTGAAATAAGTCAGACAGAGAAAGATAAATACCATATAATTTCACTTATATGCAGAATCTAAGGAACAAAAAGAACAAACTAATCGAAAACAGATTCACAAATATAGAGGACAATTTGGTGACAGAGGGGAGGGCATTTGGGGGGATGGGAAAAGGGGTGAAAGGTTAAAGAAGTACAAATTAGTAGTTGATAGATGGTCACAGAGATGGGGAGTACAGCACAGGGAATGCAGTTAGCATTAATGTAATGGCTAAGTGTAGAGCCACAGGAGAGAAAGAGCAATCAGGGGGATCATTTCATAAACTGTAAAATGTCTAACCAATGTACTATACACTTGAAACTAATAATAAAATAAAAATTTTTAAAAAGAGAATGTAAGATAAAAATCTATATCTAAAAGTAGTCCAAAAGAACTTTCTCAGGAAGTGTAAAATAAAAATTTGAGTGAAGGAAAAAAAGGGGGGCTATCACTGTCTACCTCCCATGAGTTTTAAATATTAAATGAGACTGTTAATGATAAAACACCATATAAATGTTCACTGAAGATGTTGAAGTATTTAGGAAATACAGAATACAAATCAAATTAGTGATGTGTCACTATTGCACCTTCCACCCTAAGAATTTTATTATTTCAGCTTTATAGATTTGTATATACAAAATAGTTTACCACACAGAGTTTTGGTTTTGCAAGATGAAAAGAGATCTCAAGATGGATGGTGGTGATGGTTGCATAATGTGAACGTGCTTAATGCCACTGAACCATATACTTAAAATAGTTAAGATAATAAAATTTGTTATATGTATTTTACAATTTTTTAAAACTTCTAAAAAATATTTACTATGATAGAATCCCTTGAAAGTAGACAAAAAATCCTCTTCTTTTAATCTTTAACTTGGTCAGTTAAAGCCAAGAACGGAGGCTGAAGACACTAGATATGCTATATAGGATGAGCATATTACAAAGGCATGTACAAATTCTAGGACCCTAGCCAAATTTTTCAGAAAGGGCTTTTTTTCTCCTTTATCTTTTGTTAATTGCAAACAAAACAAATTTCAAAATAAAAGTACTCGTACGTTGGTTGCCAAGCCTTCAGACTCGTTTTGAACACTTTAAGAGACAGAAATGGCATTTGTACTTATGAGAACTAATGAATACAAATACTTGAAATTATTCAATGGTTTACATTTGAAAATGTTCAGCAGACTCCCAGCATATGCTGCAACAAGTGTATTAAAAACAAGAAGACCCCACACAAGATACACATTATAGCTCATATACTTATAGAGAGGGTGGAGTGCCTGTTCTAGATATGCTTAGTGATGGGCTGTATGAATCCATGCATGATTACAAGTCCAGACACAGAAATAAGTATAGGCAGGAGAAGGGAGACATGGTTAGACATAACTCTTAGTGAAAAGAATTCCCAGCTGTTCCAGCTCTACTACCAACAGCTGGGTTACCTTGTCAAAATCATCAAAACTTTCTAGGCCACAATCTTGGCGTCTGTGAGATTACTGGTACGACTGGATGACATTAAAATCTCCTGTTGGTTCTAGCGCTCAGTGATGTTTTGCCAGGAGGTCTAATATAAATACAGTAACTCATTTGCTATAGACCAAATGTTTGTATCCCCCTCAAAATTCATATGTTAAAACCTAATTCCCATTGAGGTGGGGCCTTCCGGAAGTGATTAGGTCGTGAGGGTGGAGCCTTCATAAAAAGGATTAGTCCCCTTATGAAAGACACCCCAGCAAACTCTCTCATCCCTTCTGCCATGTGAGGATACAGAAGACAACTATCTATGTACCAGGAAGCGGGCCCTCACCAGATACCAAATCTGCACCTTGATCTTGGACTTCCCAGCCTCCAGAAAGAACTGTGAGAAGTAAATTTCTATTGTTTAAGCCACCTAGACTGTGGCGTTTTTGTCATAGCAGCAGCCCAAGACACCATCCTCTATGCATCTGAGGAAAAGAAATAATATAACAACTAAACACAAAAGGATGACAGGGAGATAAGAAAGAGAAATCTACAAAATCAAGTCTGAGCACTGACAGCTCAAACAAATACCATAAAAAAGCACACTGCAATAAAGAGATATAGCACAGGCCCAGTTAAGAAAACACTAAGGCAACAAAGGCTCAGCCTCTGGCTGCAGTGCAAGGCACAGCACTGGTCCCGCTATGAGGTGCTACCAGAAGTCAGCACTGGTCCCGCTACCAGAAGTCAGCACTGGTCCCCTACCAGCACTGGTCCCGCTATGAGGTGCTACCAGAAGTCAGCACCCGCTATGAGGTGCTACCAGAAGTCAGTGGAAACTTCACCAGCTGCAGAAGTCCAGGACAGAACTGCCACTTAGCCCAAAAACTCTGCACATGGTTTCCTCTTTTGGAAGATAGATTACAGTAGTAATGATTCAAAATAATCAGGCGAGGGGACACTGTGTAATTTAGTAAAGGTCCAAATTACAGAATAGTTTATCATAAAACAATTTTTACTTACATTATGTTTTAAACTAAAGTTAATAATGCCATAAAATAATTATTAATCCAGTTTAAATTAGAACATTTCATAATACTAATGAGGACTAGCAAATGCTCTACAATAAAACAACTAACTGAGATACTTAAAAGTTGATGTTAAAGTGAAATATTCTTTCATCTTAAACTCTGCTAGGTGCTTCCTAATTTTATATTTCCTTCATGTTAAATTTCAAACTCTAAAAGTCAGTAGGAATGACATGATTTTAAATTGGTTGGAAGTGGTTAGAATTCTCTATTACTGTCTAAATTACGACTTTTAAAATAATCTAAAATTTTTTTCAAAAATTCAGGTAAAATGATATAACAGTAAAATCTCTAAGATTTTTCACTCCCAGCTCACTCATGAAAACATACCAACAGAGGGAGAAATCTTATAATGGGGAACAAAGACAGAAAGTAAGCATGATCACCATCTGGAGAAATTTTCTACCCTTGCACTGATTGTGGCTAGATTCAGAAACACCATCTCGCCATCCACCTCTCCTTAGTTACAGCATGGGGAATGGATGTGAGACGTCTTCACTAACCTTCGTTGATGCCACGGAGCAAGAAATTATATTATCTTGAGAAAACGGACAGCCTGTCAGGTTGGTGACCCAAATTCTCATCCTTCGGGTTTTCTTTTTTTCATGCATATTAGAAACTATCCAAGAGATTGTTTTCAAAGCCTGAGAACCCACCTCTTACAAGCAGAGCTACACAAGATAGAAAAGCAGTAGATGAAGGCAAAAGAGCATTCTTGTTTCAAACTAAAACATTATGCTGGAAGGTGGATGGCAGAAGCAGGATAAGAGGCCCTGTATTAAAACAACAACCACAAAAAAAAAACCTTCATCGATCATTCTTTTATCTTAGTAGGGCCTCAAGACTATTTTGCCTTTGTCCCCAATTTTCAAAGCTGCGCTCCTACAGCAAATGACTATCCCACTCCCATACCTAACTCTAAGCCTGCACTGGAATGCACATCCATGCAGTGCTTAGAAAACTGAATGAGTCCCACAAACAAAAGAGAAATAACATTTAGTAAATGCACTGCCAGGCATTATAAATTGGGCTCATTACAATGCAAATCAAGCTGCCCTGCCATTTCATACAAGAAAGAGGGACTCTGCCAGAGTCCAAGGGAACTGTTAGGGAATTAGGGAATCCGACATCAAGCCAAGATAGATGCCTGGGTTCCAAGTGTAACAGGAGAGCAGATGAGATATCTGGAACAAGATGTTGCAGAAGAAAGGAAACCTTTTGTTGCCATCATTGCTCCACTGGGCTCCAAGTCCTAGGGCAGGTGCCTCAGAGAAGCTTCCTCTTGCAAAGATTGCTGGCACAAGAAGGTATGTGACGTTATAAGAATTCAAAGCTAGTTAAATTTTGGCTTTGAGGTCTCCAAAATCCTATCCCTTTATAGACTATCTTTGTCCTAGGAAGACCAGCTAAATAGGAAGTTTAATTATACAAAGACCTCATATGAAAGAAGACTGTGAAAAGGCCAAGGCTTTAACACCTAGGCAGAACTGCATCTCTACAGGCTCTGTTAAATCTGGAGAAATGTGTCATGTCCAAGAATGGATTTGGACCATATGGTTCCTACAAACCACTCTGTGGAGTAACAGGCCTGCATCTGAACTGTTGTTTGGAGGAGGTCAGAAGCAGAGACACAGATATCTGGAGAGAAGATATGAAAGCCCCATCTTTATGAGTTTATGGAGGAAGGATTATAAGTGAAGCCATACCTACAAGGAACTATGGACGTCCTACCTAATCGCTCCAGACCTGAAGCGATGACCAGATGTTAAACTACTGAAGAGATTCTTCATCTTCTGGGGAGATGCCAGACCACTTTAACATCTGATGAAGGTCGTGGTGCTGTTCCCCAGAAAAAGGTATACAGCCACAAAATTTTATGCATAGACTCATGGGACACATGGATGACTCAAAGCCTGTGTACACAAAGCTAAAACTTTACGAACCACTGTGTTATGTGGTTGTCTGGCTGGAGCTCTAGGTTAAGCTAATAACACCCTGGGTAATTAGGACATATCCTTTGGTGAAAATGGGTATTCTTTTCATCAGTCATCCCAAAAGAGGTAGATACTGAAAGGGAAAATTAAATTAGGCTGAGAAAGAAACTCTCTTTTTCTCCAATTCTAATGAGACTTTGGCTTGGATTCTCAGGAGTCTAGACTGACTAAAAGTGCCTACGAATGGTGGGGAATACCGACTTCCACCCCCGTAAAAGGTAACCAGAGCCTGGAGACAGACACGTCAACCCTAAAATAAAACCTTATAGATGGCCTGGGCCTATGGATCCCCAAAATAATTATATCTCACAGTTAGTTGTAAATTATTATCTATGCTGTAATTTTCTCCTATTACCCTAAATTTTAATAAAGGCACATTAAATGTTATAGCCTTAATTTAGAAATCTTTGAGGAAGTATAGGAAGGGTCTATGACCAAGCTTGGATTACAGTGATACAGGAGAGAGCAGCCCCTTTCCGAAGCCAGCACGGTGATGGCGGCTGTGAACCATGTGACCACGAGCAGCAATGGCACTGACAGTCAAAGCAGGTGACAGTAGATGTGCAGCAAACAGTGCGACCAACACAAAAGCCTGTAAGCTCTTACATCCTTCCCAAGAAGAATGAAGGAGAAAGAGAACCACTGTGGAGGCAAAGGCCTTCTCTTCCCAAGGCAGGGCTACATAGGCCGGTGGATTATAGGTTGACTGGTGAATGCGGTCCTACCTTACATGAGAATGGGGGCCACTGGAATACAGCTAGAAAGCTGGAGGAGGATGAATGAATAAAGATCACATGGAAGAATAACAGAAAACCAGAAAGTCTTAGAATAAATAAGTGAATCATGAAACTGGACTTTGTGGGGGAAGAATATATAGGTTTAATGAAAGAAAAATAGAAAACAAAAAAAAATTAGAAATAGCTATGTGTTTAAAATTTTATTAAGTAAATTAGGATTAATATATAATTTCAGGGTAAAAGTTTTTCCCCCCAGCTTTTTGAGATATAATTAAACATATAACATTATGTAAGTTTAAAGGTGTACAATGCAACAATTTGATACACATACATACTGTAAAATGATTCTGGTAAAATTTTTAAATCTCAATGCAACTGATAGTTTTCTATACAGATTTCAGTTCTCAAAAGTAAGCCAATAACATAGAAGAAATTAATAAATATATAAAGTAATTTACTCCAAGGAAAAGACTCATTGTCCATTTGGTTTTATTGGCCAATTATTTTAAATTTCAAGGACCAGTAACTACCATGCTATAGAAACTGCTACAGAACATTTAAAAAAGGAATTCTCTAAAAAGATGGAAGAGCAATGCATAATTTATACCTACACCTATAAAACAGAGTGCAAAATAAAACTAGAAATAGAAAAGGTAAACCTGTGCTTTTGTTCTTCCAAGTTGCTTGAGAGCCATCATTAATCTCAATAACTTATATTGAGATTATGGAATAGAATTTTTTAAAAAGGACCAAATCTCTAAAAATACCGATCCTTACAAACATCTACATTTCTTAACCTCTCATGAATCCACCTCATTCTGTTATTGTAGTTGAGATACACAGAGTAAATGAACCACACAGCTAGCTAGGTGTTATACACAGTGGCAATACCTGTATTTCTACTACATTCTATCCTTTTACCTTAGGTAAGTCTGGGATGTGTATTTGGTTCCAAAGTCTTTGATAAAATGCTTTGCCATTCAATATTTTAAATGTAAATAAACTACTGAATCATGTATTGATTTTATTTCAGATGCAGTTTCGCCAAAGCCTTAAGAATAGTAAAGTCTATATTACATGTCATTCTCTTAAAGATTGTTTTCTTGGAGAGGAAAAAGTAGTCAAAAGTGTGATGGATTTTATTCTTCTGATGGATATGGAGAAACTCCGCAGTGTAACAACTGCTATGATAGATCTATATAGCTGAAGAATTCTCAAGTGAAAGAAATAACAATGGGACATCGTATCTTGCCACGATGTGGTTATAACAACGTTTGGACTGGCAGGCAGAGACTAGGCTGAAAAAAGAACTCTGTGACAGATAACCTGATTTCTGTCTCTTTTAAGTAGCTTAAACTTTAGTTCCCATAAATACTATAAGTTTCACACAAATTCTAAAAGAAATAATTACAGAATTTAAAGCTAGAAGGAACCATCAATGCATCTCCTGATTTTACAGATTAGAAAACTGAGGCCTAAAAATTAACTACTTTTATTTTGTCTACTGAATTTATCAGGCCATAAGAGACATCTAGTAGTGGTAAAAATGCCAAGAATTTTCCATTTTTCCTCCTTGCTGTCTTCATTAGACCCAAAAAAGAGGAACAACCAGTAAAGGGATCCACAAATCATTCAGCTTCAAAATATAGCAGCACATATACCACAGGCAAGAAATAGACCCTAGTTTCACACGATTAATAATTTAGTTCTTAATTCAGAAAGATTTTAGATCTAAACCCTTAAAGAAATCTTTATGGGTTTCTGACGAAGCTGATACCATGATATAAATTATTTATCTACTCTCACCAGCTCAACATCAGTGTACGCAGAAAGGAAGGTGACAGAAAAGAGGAAGACCTGCATTTATCCTGAACTCAGTCATAATATCTGGGGAGGCCGACAAAAGCTACTTCCTAAGCTTATGATTTTGGACGCAAGCGACTGCCTCCTGGCCTCACAGAAAATACCTATCCTTTTTAGTGAGGCCTCTACTTACTTCAAAAAGAAAGGATTATCACCCAACATGTTGAAAGGGAATGCTATGTTAGCCTTATTTTTCACATTTTCAACTCTGGATATCCAGCAGTTATAAACCTCGATGTCTCACCAATTATTAGATGAGATTAAAAAAAAATTTTTTTAAGCATGCAGGGCTTTATCACACAAAACCAGTTGAAAACAAAGCCGTGAACCTGATCTTGAACAAATACATCAGAATGCCGGGGTCTTGTTTAAGTTCACCTTTATTATTACTAAGAATTTGGAGAAATGTGAATTAAAAGCCACAAAAAGTAAAGAACTTATTCGAAATTGATACGCTGTGTTTTACAAGAATATTTAAATCTGTGGCCTTAAAATATCTCCCTAAGCTTAACAATAGGCACTATTTAAATTTAATAAATTATTTTAAAATACAAATCTGCATACACCCATACTCACACACACACCCCACACACGTAAAAGGAATTAAGTAAAAGTTTCTAGAATTTAAAATACGGGTTTTCCTTAAAATGAAGAGGAAGTTTATTTGCCATTATTAAGCAAAAACTAAGTGTTGAAGATTTTTACCCTAAATACCTGTTTATTCTCTTGCCTCTACTTTACGCACCTCAGGGTGAGGTGCCTTTAGGGTCCTCTCAGCCTGCTGAGGTATCAGTTATCTGTCTTTGTGATCACCCAACCTAGCTAAGTGCTAGACCTCTAGGAATAATATAAACTGCAATCTTCCTCCCACTGTTTAAGCTGTTTTAATAAGAAAAAGTAGGAGGGGGCATGTGTGGTGGGGGTGGAAGAAAAGAAGCAGAAGAAAGGGAGGAAAGAGAAGAACAGGAAACAACAAAAAAGTAGAGAGGGGTGAGCTTTCAAACTCAGGAGATGGTGAGCTGGGTGAGGGGAATACAGTATCCCCCATCTGCCATTTCACTTTTCTGGCTTTCAGTTAACTGCGGTCATCTGCGGTCTGAAACTGTCACGTGGAAAATTCCAGAAATGAACAACTCATAAGTTTTAAATTGCACACCGTTCTGAGGAGCATGACAAAATCTCAATCAGTACCGTTCCATCCCACCTGGGCCTTGGATCGTCCCTTTGTCCAGCATCTCCACACCGTAGACGCTCCCCACCCATTATTCACTAGTAGCCACCTTGGTTATCAGATCAGTAATCAGAGAGAAAGAGAGACAGCACTTTTACATAACTTATTACAGTATATTTTTCTAATTGGTCTATTGTTGTTCTTCTTTTACTGCACCTAATTTATAAATTAAACTTTATCATATGTATGTGCGTAGAAGAAAAAACATAGTATATGTAGGTTTTGGTACTATCCACGGTTTCAGGCATCCACTGGGGGTCTTGGAATGTATCTCCTGTGGATAAGGGGGTACACTGCTGTAATCCCAGGAAAGAAAGATTTCCGTAGGCGAAGGAATGTGAGAGGAAAGACACCCAGATGAGTAAGACTGAGCAGTCAAAGGCGAGAGGGAACTCTCATTCTGGCAGGCTGGTGGAATAGATTAGTACCAAAGGAGTAGGCAGAAAGGTGCACTGTAAGGAAGCCCTGCTTCAGGCCATGTTGGATGTAAATTATCCTATTAGACACCAGTTTTTACCTAGGTATGGGTAGAAAATGAGCAGTAACAATATCAACAAAAACAGCTAACATGGGTAAAGGCCTACTGTGTGCCTGACCTGCTTTGAGTGTTTTAAGTATATTAAATCATCTAAAACCCACAAGAGCTCAAGAGGTCGGTACCATGATATTGTTCATTTTACAGATGAGGCACCTGAGGCACCAAGAGATGAGGTAACTGCCTCGAGCCACACGACTCCTGAGGATTTTAAGGTCTTTCAACAGGAGCAGTCAGGATGAGCTGGCGGGTAAAGAGAATGAATGGTTTTGGAATGTACAATGAGAAAGCCCTGGGTGTGTCCTAGGGGTGAAAACCCACATGAAAATATGAAGACAAAATCAATGGAATACAGAATAGACTTGAAGAGAATGTGGCCAAGGGAGGAAGAGAGAGAAAGAAAGAAGTCATGGATGTCTACAAGATTGGCCCTATTCTTACTACTAAAATCAGTTCAAGCCATTCTTTGGGGCACAACTTCTCCCTAAAGGAATTTTCTTTGTTGTGAAAAGGATTATAATAGTACACCTTGCGATTTGCATTTCAACTCAAACTGCACAGAGGCGCACCTCTCTGAAAGAACAAGGTATGTGGAGCAAGAGTTGAATTTTTCCTATTCCTCCCACCGTGTTCACCAGCCCAGAACCACCACTCCTTTACACTGGCCCCAAGACAGAGGCCAGTGGGAATGTCAAAGGAAGGGGAAACTCAGCACACACCATGCTTACTCTCCCACCAACACCTGAGCACAAGTCATCATGCACAAAGTGGCCTCCATGGTGAGCTTACCCATCAGCACTGCCAGAAAAGATTCAGCCACTGTTCAGTCCCAAATCTGCGCAACTCCACCAAGCCATGCAATATTAAAGCATACTCTTCCTCCAATTTAGAACACATTAGCTAAACATTTTCATTTCTTCCCAAGAAAGGTTCCCACACAACTTTTCAAACACAGGCTATTATTTTTCTCCTAAATCTGAAATACATTGGGGTAAAAGGCAAGAAACATCCCCTCAAAAAAAAGTGATGCCCATTAGTGATTAATCAAAGTATTAAGAATACTAGCACACAGAGATGTGTATGAAACTACTCTCCAGGAGATTTCTTCCATTTGCCAAAGACTGATCTGTGACCTCGAGTTCAGTTATTGTATGAAAGCTACCACTGCCACATTTAAGTAAAGAAGAACAGAATAGAAAATTCTGAGTAATTTTTATTGAAGGTCAAATATATCTTTCCCAATATCCAAATAGAAAATACTCTGGTATTCTTTCAAATGTAAAGCTTAAAAGAAGCAATAGGGAAGAGTGGAGTCAGGACCCAGGACTGGGAGCTGCATCTACCTCATGTGGGCAGGACTTCATGCCCAAGCTCCAGGATCTTCATCTATAAGATGGTGGCATGGGCCAGGCAAGCTAACACTGAGGAATGTAGGCAGGTGGAGTTGCTCTTCCTTCTAAACTAATGCATCTGAAAGAGACCACACTATTTGGAGAACCTGAAATCCTACAACGCTTTTTCTACACAGACTTTTCCAGCCATCACATTTCTAAATTGAAAATGTAACAGCTTGCAAACCACAGCAATATACTTAAGAAGTAATAATGGAAAATGAGATGTTATTGATTGGAGAGGGAAGAGAAGTAACCACAATGGTG
The DNA here is from genome assembly GCF_000325575.1 of Pteropus alecto. NCBI lineage: Eukaryota > Metazoa > Chordata > Mammalia > Chiroptera > Pteropodidae > Pteropus > Pteropus alecto. The sequence continues at coordinate 1,596,724 of NW_006434369.1, forward strand.
TCATCAAGTCAGAGAAAGAAAGAAATTAACAGATGAATTCTTCAAGACTGAGATTTGGTTGCCACCCACTACAGATGGCAGAGTTCTGAGTAGCAGTCCCCAGACAAAATAAGCTATACATTAAATATGTGAGGCAGCCCTCAAAAGAATACTCCACATCCTTTCAATCATAAGGGAATTCCACATCCCAGAGTACATCACGGCTAAAAACGTATGTGCTGAATCTATTCTGTTCAGCAATAATACACAGACACTCAACTGTGACTTGCAGTTGTGTTTGAGGAAGACAGTTTCCCTTTATTTCCAATGAAACCACATATACAATGAGGCCACAATTTTTTAAATGCTTAAACGAAACAGTATATTTTTAAAGTAGTAACTAATATTATAAGTGGCATGCCATAAAGAGTGGCATAGCATGCCCTCAAGGGGAAGGCACTCAAGTATAACTAAATTATTAATGAAGCAACTCTCTGTTCTTTGACTTTCCACTCAAAGAGTAGGGATAAAAATTTGAGCAATACCTATAGAGTAGTAGAAATAGGAAATCCTCTCTTGGTAATATCTGTTAGTGATCTTTGTCATTTTATTAGTTTGTCAAATCATGTAATCCATCAAGCTTATAGCTACCTCCACACTGCATTAAAGAAATGCAGTAAATTGAGATGATATCAGACTTTCAATTCTTCAAAGAAAAATAATACATCTAGGAGGTATGATTACTGAAGATTATCTCATTCTTTTTCAATGATTTTAAAAATTTTAGATTTAAGTTACAAGGTTTTTCCTCCCAGAATAAAATAAGTATCTTTTCTTGAAACAAGGCTACATGTTTAGATCTATGAAAAATGACTACCAGTTAACCAAGGATTCAAGAAAACAATTTTTTTCCAAGCAAGTCCTATGTGACGAGAGCATCATGGCCAGGCAAGTGTATATCTAACTATTCAAGGAAGAAGTAGGAAATTATGGTAGAGAAAGACTTTATTTTAGAGAACTTTAAAATTCTGCTATTTCAGCTCTTCCCTTTAGAGCATCGCATGACTGATTCTATAAGCACCTTACGGAAGTGTAAGATGTGCAGTAGCAGGTGGCAACTGGTTTGGACCAAAGAGCATTTGTTAGAGTCCAAGTGACCTGGGGCTAACCTTGAATGGAGCTGTGGGTCCTTGGACAGGTTATCCAAACCCTGAAAGGTAGGGTTTCCATATCTATAAAAACTTTCTCACAGGGCTGTGCTAAGCAATAAGTGGAAGAAGTGCCCTGCATAGAGACTGGCAAAAAAAAACCCAAAAAACAAGTAATGCAGAAATTTAGTGTCTTCTCATAAGCTTACCTCCTCTGGAGAAGAATAAGTTAATTTTGTGAGCATCTTAAGCGGGTGGGTGACTGCCTTATTCATACCCACAGCTCTTAAACCCAGAAGAGTGCCAAACATATAACTGGGGTACAATCAATGCTTGCTGAACTGTGAATAAATGTTTCTTAAAGGTCCTGTCTCCAATTTTCCCACAAAGTGCTCAAATCTCTATCTTTCCGCAAATTTACTTGAGGTTGAACAAGTGAAAGGGTAAGCCAGGAGATTGCTAAGGAACTGCTGCAGGTGTTTCCAATTGTCTTCTCGAAGGAGCACTCCTCTCATTATGTCTCCAGGCTGAGAAGATTTCCTATGCCACCATCTTGGGTTACAAATGCGTGGGTGTGAAATGCATTGGAAAAAGAGATTGAGTTAACTGATGCCAGTATCAACACAGGCAAAATTATAGGCTAAAGTAGTTTTAAAATACAGAAAAGAGTTTCTGGTGCCAATGACTAATTTTAGCCTAGGAGGAAGAGACTATGACCAGAAGCCCTTTTTTATCTTTCTCTAAACTAGACATGGGCAGTACCGGCCTTTTGGTCACTCTGCTAGAGTCCTCTTTACTAGCAGCTTCAAAAGGCACTCTGAAACTCATTTAAGAGCAAAAAGAAAATACCACCTTTGGAAACTGACTTCAGTACATTTTCAGTAAAGCAGACTCTTTTCTGATGGTAAGCTTCACTCTGGAAAGAGAATCATCACTCTCTAGTGAAACACTCCAAATAATGAAGGAAAGTTTAATACTCTTTTAGTGAAACACACAGCAAATAATATCCCAAAGACTCATCAGGATTCACTCAACTACTAGGTATTAAGCGCTTACTATATACACCAGAGATGTTTTAAATAATGAGCCACAATAACACACAAAATCGACATCTGCCTCACCTTGCCTTTCACCCTGACCCATTCCATTTTCAACAAAGACGTCTTTCCCTTAAATGGACTCCTCCATCATCCACAAATCTGACCTCTCCACACCAGACTCTGGAATGTGCAGTTTGCCAAAGAACAAGAGACTCCCTTCTGTTCACTGAAATATAGTCTGGAATTCTCTCACTCTGGCTCTGCATGGAATTAGACATGACCTCCAAGGGCAGCCCCCAGACTGCTAAAGGCATGCCCCGCCAGAGACGGTTCCATCCACCTTACCAGCCTGAGGACACCTCTTTAGCCCCAGAGCTTCCCTTTTCCTGTTTTCTCTTTAACCTCTGCCCTTCTTTCTCTTGTGCCAACTGACAAGAATATCTTCTTTATATCATCTATACATTCCAGGATTCTTTTCATTGGGGGGAAATAACAGAACACAGATGAGCAAAGAGTTTAGGAACTTGGAATGGAGAGGCGATGGTCCTTCAATTTTTTCCCTCATTTGACAAGCATTTGCGTGCTCGATTCATTCTCCCACAGCCATCTGCGCTTCAATGGAAGGCACTGTTTCACAGATAAGGCAGAGGCAGACAAGACATGGTCCATCTCCTTAAACAGTTTATAGCATGGCTACGGTGACAGCACACAGCTGTGCTTTAAGACACTGGACCTCCTGCATCAAACTATGGTCCACATTCCTTTCGTACTCTTGTCCATCTAAGAGACTGGGAAGTATGAACTTAGCTTCATCATCCTTCAGCTCTAGATCATGGAGTCCCTGCTCAGTATTAAATCTGTAAACCATGCAAATGCTTTCAGCCAAAGGGCACCCAGGAATGCACTTCAGGGTAAGGCACTGTCATTGGGAGGCCACTACGCACACAAATCTACCCATCCACCGTGGCCACAGTCATTTAGCAGGACTTATTCCCATCCTTAGAGTTACTTATTTCTTCCCGAACTTCCACCCCAAGAAGTTGCTATCACACAGTATTTCTAAAAAGGCATCCCTGCCTTATACAAAGCTATGAGGAGCTAAAAGGAGGCATCTAATGGAAGGAGAAAAGAACCACATCATGCATTTATGAAGTAGGCAATTTGCAAAAGAAACCTGAAACAACTCTATAGCAATCTAAGCACAAAAGTGGTAAGAGGCATAAATGGTGGTTTGAGATCAACAGGAAACCCTGCCCAGAAAATAAAATGTCTTAAGTGACAACCCAGTACTCACATTCTTCTTAAGGTTTCCTCTACTCTATCTCGCCAAAAAGGTTCTGCCTCCTAAAACGCCTTTCCTTTGATGGAAGAGAGTTGCCGCTATTTTTAGACAGCAGATGTAACAAAAAAAATTGTGGATCATCACAGACAGTAATAAAAAATATAGTCCCCAGTTTGACATCACATGCCTAATTTTTTGGTATATAAGTGCACATGAATAGGAAATCCAATATTTTGGGCTAGAGATCCCAATAAATTGAAAAATACAAATTCAGACATGTACTACACTATATTCCCATAAAATGCAAATTTTCTTACCAAAAATACAAATAATATTCAGTCCTTAAAACTTAATTCCAGAAGTATAGTGATTTCAATACCAACGAAAATTTTTGTCATATAACATCCACCTTTTACATACAAGTTTGGTCCCTAGTTCTAAAAATAAACTTCTTACGCACAATCCTAAAAATGTCAGAAAGTTTATCTCAGTCTCCACAAACTTACCTCTTCTCCCCTCAATATTGCAGCATACTTAATAAGTAGACTTTGAAGACTGAAAGAAAACAGGTTATTCCAGGATTGCTTGTGTGGCATTTTAGTAATTGCGATCTTGCAAGTTCGGAACAAGCAGTTAGGTGATTTGAGTCCCGTCAGAAGGGACTCTTATGCCCCACTTAATCCTGCACCTCACCAGGGTGAACTTCAGTAAAGGACATTATTGGGTATCTGTACCTCTTTTAATTTTCCCTTCTGTGTCACTACAGGTAATTCTCCTATAGCATTTGTAGTTTGCTGATGGGGTTATTTTATCCACCCGAAGTCAATTTTCATCCCCAGTTACATTCTTACTTTAGCTAGAACTACCCATGTATTAGTCTTTCATTATAAAATAATGCCCTGCTTTCAGACTCTTGCTCTATTTTGGTACATCCTTTTAAAGTAAAATGCAGACCATTAAAATATATTTGTTCCATTGAGTCAGATTTTTAGACTCATTATGATGCTCACTGTTGACACAATAGCTCCTTCAGATACACAACAATCTGTCATAAAAGAGCCATACTTGGATGGGTGACAAAAGTATTTTGCAAAGGCTGTCTTCTCAATGTAGTTGCTGTCAAAGACATATATTAATATCGTCCTAGTTAAAGAGTACTTATTCTAAAAAGTGCAGACCATTTAAATAGAAAATGACTTCATAAGCTATTTCTGCAAGTTCAGTTACTTCTGAGAAGTGTACTGTTACACGCTCAGGGGCAGAAATGAAAAATTAATAGAAATTCATAATCCTGAGCGCCCCACCAGGAGCATACTCTCTGCCCAACTTGACAGTGGCATGGGTTTCCAAAGTCATTAATTTTCCATTCTTTTCTATAATCAATAAGCATTTCAGATTTCAATTTAAGTGAACACTTTCTTGTGTCAGTAGAAAGGAAACAGTCTATGTGAAAATTCTACTAGGTTCAAAGTACTAAAGTTGGGTCATCTGTTGTAAAAAATAAACCTTAAAATAAAAATGTGTTCTCCCACTCGGAAGTGTTAAAACTTGCATCTGAAATAGAGGGGTGACATATCCTTCAGAGTGAGGTCATGCTTTATTCTGAATCATACTTGATAGACTTAAGACACAAAGCTAATATTCTGAGCAATTAAAATTTCAAACTGAGCCTATACTAGGAAAGTAGAAAAAGAAAGAAACAAGAATATATTTCAAAATTTCCCTTCAGTAACATTTTATTTGCTAGGCAACCATTTAAATTCTGACTTCCCTCTCTCTAGATCACAAATTGTGAGGCTGAAATATTTTAAGGGCTTATTATATATTTAGAAATATAGAGCTAAAAAGAGCCTTAGAGAAAAACGAAGTCCAGAAACGTTAAATGATTTGTCCAAGATCACACAGCCAGTTGATGACAAAGCAGAGACCAAAATTTAATGTTCCTGTATGCTTAATTCAAAGATCTCTACATTACATAATTCTGCTTCCTGTTTTGAAAAACAATATGCAATAACAGAGAGTCAGAATCACTCTTAACAAGGCAAAATAGAAAACTAAAAGTACTATTAAGGTCACCTGTATGCTTTGTGTCTAGTAGTTAGTTCATCTTTGAAAGTATGCCAAGAAATGGTAGGTAAATTATATCAATAAAATAGTTAAATTTTTGAGATCCCAATCACAATAATATCACCAAGTATAAAACATCTAAGAATGAATGAGAAAGATGCAAGGCCTATACGAAACTTTATCTGAAAAACATAAAAGAATATCATTAAAAGGATGGCACATTATTTGTTACTAAATAAGAAGAATGAATAATGTAAATATATCGAATCTCTCCTAAATAGGTCTAATGTCATCCCATTCAAAATCACTACAAAATTCTTGTTGGACCTTAACAAGAAAGTGAAAGCCAAGTGGAAGATTAAAAGGGGGAGTAAGACAAAGACATTTCTTTTTAACAGGATAAACTGAAAGAAAAAAAGAGTATTGATATTATATATTAAAACAATCCATAATGTTGCAAGGCTTAAAATACTGTTATAATGGCACAAAATCAGGTAGCATGGCATTAAGAGGGTACGAAAAGCCCACATATAAAAGCTCTTCATATATGAGAGAGATAGTAATTGAAATCAAAGACAAGAACTGTTCAATTTCTGTGACAACTGGTCACTACTAGAAAAATAATGTTCAATCTCTATTATAAACAATATTGCAAAATTAGGTCTATGTAAATTAAAGAATTAAACATAAAAGAAGTAAAACGATAGGGAGAAAAGGCAAATATAGCAATTTTGAAACAGTAAGAATTTTATACTATCAAAAAGAGAATCCATGAACAAAGAGATTAATCAATCTGAGAATGTAAGACTATAAAGAAAACTATACTAGAAAATGCCATAAGCTGAATTGAAAA
>NW_006434369.1:1603115-1605523 GCF_000325575.1 Pteropus alecto
GGGAAATTTGATATGAATAACAAAATAATACTGGCCTTAATATATAAAGAATATGTAAGATCAATAATAAAAAGAATGCATAAATAGAAAAATGGACAAAAGACACATGCGGTAATCGAAAGACTAATGTAGTAATAAATAGGAAAAAATGTTCACTCAATGGTAATCAAAGAAATGCAAAACCAAAGCAACTTAATGTCATTTTTTAACAAACTGCCCCTCCTGCAAAATCACAGAAATATTCAGAGTTGATGAGGGCACAGAAAAAAGCTAGCATTCTCATACAGAACTTAAGGGAGTGCAAATAACTATCAACATTTTGAAGGGCTATAAAGTATCAAGTGCTATAAAAATACATGCTCGCTGACCCAGCTATTCAATTATAGGAATTTAGTGTAAGGAAATGATCAAGGTGTTGCACAATGGTATATCTGTAAGGCTATTCAGTGGAGCATCAGTTACACAGTAATAATTTAAAAATAAACAAACAAAAAAAACCCCTAAATGTTCAACAAGAGAGAATTAATTAAATTTTTTGCTATTAATGTCTATATAAATGACCACTAGAATTTGCTCATAAAAGAATTTCTAATGCCTTGAGAAAATGAACTCATCATATAATCAAATAATTTTATGATGCAAATTATAATGTATATCCTTAATGAGACTGGATAACAAAAAATATTAACTCTAGCTCTTCCAGGGCAGTGGAATTATTAGTACTATTTACTGTCTTCATTAAATTTCTCCTAAACATTCAAATTTTCCACGAATAACAGTACTAATTTTCCAAAAGATTAATCATTCCAGTGGGCATTAAATATACTAATATATCAAGATACTACAATTAAAATGTTTAATAAATTAATCCATTAAAAGGCGAATAGCTCATAAAATGTCCACTTGAACATACTGAGAGGATTTAGGGAGTGAGGGGAAAAGTCAAACCCAAGGTGATCTCTTCTTTCCCCCTATAACTTTTCAAAACTTTCTATAGTGGAAAATGCCAAGCATAAACAAGAGTAAAAACACAAGTAAAATAAACTAACATTGACCCATCACCCAGCTACGACATTCATCCCCTATTTACTTCCCCTGGGAAGCAAATCCCAGACATCACATAGCTTTTTCATAAATATTTCCGTATGTACCTCTAAAAAAGTAAGACTCTCTATTATTCTTTAAACATAATCAAAACAACATTATTTCGCAAGAATAATTCATAATAACATGTCAATATCATTAAATATCCACCTAATGTTCAATTATCCCAAGTGTCTCCTAAATGTTTTGTTTTGTTTTACTGTGTTCAAATTAAAATCCGAACAGGACCTGTACATTTATATAAATCTTTTCATCTATAGGTTTTAATCTCTAGATTCCCCCTCCATCTCTCTGTTCTCCCCCTTGAAATTTCTTTGTTGAAAAAACTCAGGTTGTTTGTGCTGTAGAATTTCCAAGGATCCGTATTTTACTCATTGTATCTCCCTGGTGATGTGGATAGTGCATTCTTTTTTCCCATTTCCAGGAAATATACTAGTCAGGTCTAGAAGCTTGGTGAGATTCAGTTTTGATTATCTGACACATCTACCAAACGGTGGTATTATATACTTCTTAGAATCACATAATGTCTGCTTGTCTCTTTCTGTAATGTTAACAGCTATTGATAATTATTGCCTAGACACATAATTCATTAAGGACTGCAAAATGTTGCTATCCTATCACTCCTTCTCATGTGTTAGCTGGAACACTTCTATAGAGAAACCTCTTCCTGTGCTATTCAGTTGCTTTGAGATATACATTATACAGGAAAGTGAGAATAAATATTTGATTCTTTCCCTTTATTTACATTTGCAAAATAATGAGCTACTTCCTAGCACAGGGGGATCCTTATAAAGTGCAAACCTGATCACAGCACTCCTACCTCCTCATACAACCTTTAAAATGCAAACCTTTGCTTTTAAAGAACAGCTGAGCCATGAATAGTCTAACTATGGCCTGTCTCCCCACGTTTATCTTTTCTGGAAATCTCTGTGGTCCAGCACACCACATTCCCTTCTACCACAGAGCCTTTACATAGGCCATCCCCTCAGCCTGAGATGCTTTCCGGTCTGCCCCACCTCCCCACCTCTAGTTAATTCCTGTTCATCCTTCAGATCTCAAGTGACACTTTCTTTGGGAAGCCTTCCCAGTCCCCAAAGCTGGGCCAGGTTTATTTGTCACATGCTCCTTTGTTTCAAAGCACACACCTCAATTTGTAACGAAACACTGCTTTATGTGATTCTTTAAATTTGCCTGCTCCTCAGCACCTCACTTCCCAACTCTAAACTTATTGGAGCAGTTGGCATGTCTGTTTTGGGCCACATGGAACCAGTCCCAGTGCCTAGCTCTGTGCCAGGCACATTACA
>NW_006434369.1:1605569-1615498 GCF_000325575.1 Pteropus alecto
GTTCTACTGTTATTTGCTCATCCTCATTCCTTCCAAAGGCATTCACTGACCAGAACACCTAACTTGTATTGGGCATCATGCCAGGTGCCAGGGATTTTGTGTTGATCACAATCTAATCTAGGAAGTGGATAAGTAAATGGACAACTATTTACAATTCAATCACATAGGAGGTTAGCACAGAGTGAGAGCTGAGCACCTGGGCAGATGTGGCAACAGGACACATTTAAATTAAAGCAGTAGTCTCTGCTAGGTAAAGAGGCAGTATTAGGTTGCCTTTTGAACACAGCTGGATCCAACTGAATGAGGATAGAGGAACCAGAATAATTTTGCTAAAAAAAGGCATTGAGTTCAGCTCATTTAGACAAGTTTCTCTTACCATAATTCAAAGGTTTAAGGCTTGTGCGCACAACATGAATTCTTTGAAGCAACTGATGATAGAATTCTTTGGCCATAAATATACAACACAGTTTAAGATCTTGAGACAAATGGAATGCCAAGAGGGATATTTTTTAAACTATTGCCTTCACAAAGCTAGAGGAAAACACAATGAATTTTCTTAGTGATTTAGACCAAATATAATTGCTAAGTCGCTATTAGCAGCATAAAACATATTGTAAATCATCAATACAAGCTACTGGGTATAACAAATCATTTCATTAGCATAGATATTCTTCTTGCAGAAATCTAACGCTACTGGAATTTAGAGTTATGATTACAGAGCTATGAGTAAGTCATGTAAAATTGTTTTTCTATAATCTGTTTCTTCTACAATACTTAGGACCTTAAGGGTAGGAATGCCTTATGTATCTTTATATCTCCAGTGCTTATCCAATTGCCTGGCATAGAGTAAGAGCTCAGCAACAACAGAATAAATGTACAAGTGATTTCAGACAGAAATCTTTTAAATAATGCAGAAGAGATGATGGGTATAAATAGGGTGACCACAAATTTATTGCCCAAACTGGGTCCATAAATTTATTGTCCAAACTTCTAAGAGGAAACGAGAATTCTGTTAAGTATAAACCTAGACTGCCCAAGCAAATCAACCCCTTCGCCTTGGCAATAAAGAACCCAAATTTGCAGAAAGATCAATCCATTATTCATCTACTTAAAATTTAGAAGAGTTTTGGGAACATGAGGGATGACCATGGTTATTTTAAACAACTTCACAAATAAAGATATTTGAATGACAAAACAGATAAAAAGATACTCAAACGCATTTGTCAGCAGAGAAATTTAAACTTACTACTCACCCAAGAGAATGACCAAAATCTAAAAATTGATGATGGTATCAAGTATTAGCAAAGCTATGGTAACAACCAGAACTCTCATTGATAGAAGTGTAAATCGGTACAACACTTTTAGAAAACAGTTTGACAGTATTTATTTCCTAAAGGTTAATATATGTCCCATGACCCAGCAACACCATCCCACAAAAGAAATCCATACATAGGTTCAACACAAGCCATTAATGAGAAGGTTCACAACAGTAAAAAACTAGAAAACACTCAAATGTCCCCCAACAGTAAAATGGATAAACACAGTATGGCAAATCCAAATAATTGAAAACTGTACAGAAATGAAAATACAGAAACTACTGCCATACTCAGCAACATGGCTGAATCTCACCAAACAATGCTTAGCAAAAGAGGACGAATGCAACAGAGTATCTCATATACGATTCCAAAACTTGTATCAATGGTGATAAAAGTCTTGACAGTAGCTACTTTTGGGAGGAACAGTAACTGAGAGGGACAGAAAGGGAGCTGTCAACATTCTTACCCCAAAGAGTTTACTTCAAGATAACACATTAAATTGGCCACTTAAGGTCAGCGTGCTTTTCTTATGTATATCACAGCTAACACAATTTATGAAAAAATATACCTAAAGGATGATATTCTCATATCTTCTTTTTCTCCCACCCAAGAATGCTTAACTCTACAGACGTGCTGGGGAAAAAAAATCATTCCTTGACCTCAGAATTATCTGAACAGGTTCATGTGGCAGGTATTCAATAAAGATTTGATGATGACGCTTTTGAATAAGGACCAACCCAACATTTTCTCCTTCAAATATTTTCTTTTTCTTATTTTTATTCACTATTTTATTCAATACCAGACCAATAAAGAGTACCAGAAAATAAGAACTGATAGGTCATCCACTGATAAGCACTATAACAGAACTTCAAAATTCATTGAGAAACCCTAAAAGCAATTTCCAGATCATTAGCATGGAATGGTCAAAGAGAATCTTCTAAACATTGAAAATTCTGACTTCTCAGATACTTGAAAGAACAGTTGAAAGAAAAGAGAAAAGAAGTATGAGTGTTACTATCAAGTGCAACCATTTGCTATGGGCTGAATGGAGTCCCACAAAGTTCATACATTGAAGTCCTAACTGCTCAGAATGTGACTGTATTTGAAGAGAGGGCCTTCAAGGAGATAATTAAGTTAAAATGAGGTCTTTAGGGTGGGCTCTATCCAATATGACTGGTGTCCTTATAAGAAGAGATCTGGGCACAGACAGACACACAGATGATAATGTGAAGAGACACAGGGAGAAGATAGCCACCTATAAGCTTAGGAAAAAGGCACTGGATAGATCCTTCCTTTACATCCCTCGGAAGAAACCAAGCCCACCAACGTCTTGATCTTGGACTTACAGCCTCCAGACTGTGAGATAATAAATTTCTATTGCTTAAGCCACCAGTCTGTGGTACTTGGTTCTTGGTTACAGTGGCCCTAGCAAAGGAATATACTATTATTGTGGAAGGTTCTGAAACATCAGTGTACTTATTTTTGAGGTGTTGTTGCATACTGTCACACACGAGTGTGTGTGTGTGTGTGTGTGTGTGTGTGTGTGTGTTTGTGTGTCTCCGAGTATAAGCTCCTCTAAGGCAGGCAGGGACTGTATCTACTTAATTCCTCTTTCATTTATCAAACCATCTCCTGGAGTTATATGCTCAAGACTTTCTTCCTTTCTCTCTCTCTCTCTCTCTCTCTCTTTCTTTTTTATTTTTTGGTGTCTTTGAAACATTAGTTTATCTTCTTCTCTCAAGGCCCACTTCTGTTTCATTCTTTCTTTGTATCTGTGTGACCCAGAAAGTAAAGAAATGAAAGAAAGTCTTCCTGTTTCTAGAAACAATGGATGAGAAGTGCCTGTCACGAAAATACAAAGAATACTTCTTTCCAGAAGATAAATGAATAGAGGTTTTACCTTCCTGCTAAAAAGGGAAACTGAAAAGGGAAAAAAGTCACAAAGACAGAAAAAAAAAAGAGTTATACTAGAAAGTAGAGTGCTGCAATGAGGAATATTAATGCTCTAAGCCTTTCATGAACATCATCTATCTACACATTAGGGCAAAGATCCCGGTCCCACTGTGAGCTTCCTAGTCTTCTAGTTCTACCTTGACCACAGAAAATGCAGTAAATCTTTCCTAAAATATACATCTGGCTACGCAGAGTACAGAATTAATTCAATTGCACCTGTAGCAAACCTTCCAGAAATAATTTACAATAATTGTCAGGATTAACCTTTTGATATAATAAATTTGTCTAAATTTAAAGCACTCTAAAGAGGGGCAGAGGTCCATTTTTATTATACAAATGCTGTGTCAGCAAGTTGATGGAGGCAAAAAATAACAGTGCTGAGTACAGCGACTACTCTGTTGGACTTAATCTTTAGTTCATTTCAGCATGGGAAGACGTGATTCACACCTGCATCTTCCCTGGTTAGTCCTGGACATATCGAGCCCTGTAATTGAGGGACACTTGCAATTTCACACACTCACTATGCAATGGCAAACGAGAAGTCTGCATCACAGCATTTTATGTTTGCAGACATATGTTTTTAATATTCAATAGCCACCATCTGCAGAATTAGAGGATATTAGACATTCCTGGAGACCATCCACTATAACACAGAAGAATCCAAATTACTTGGAGGATAAAAGTTTTCAGTGTTGGAAGCAGTTAATGTATACTCAATTACTTTCAAACACTGGCCAATAGCCCACACCCATACTGCCCTTTCTTGTAAGGGTGAGGTAGGGGTAAAATCATCTTGTTATTCTGGATACCTGCAAAAATAAAAAAAGATTTAACTTTGCAAAGATTTAACTTTGCCAATGCATTTTTAAAATTAAATACATGATTAAATTATGTATAACCAAATATTAAGCAAAACTAATCCAGTGCTCCTGCTACAGAATTTCTATTTCAGGAACACAGACTGCCTAAGCCAGGCGACAACAGTATTCCAGTGCTAAGAGTTGTCTTCAAGAAGCCAGGATCTTCCTGAAGACAAAACTATGCCTTGTAGTGGCTCTTCTATGCCTGCAAGAAACCCTAATAATAAATGAAGTTTGAGTGCTTTTACTGCATGCTGTGGCAATTACAAAAACTTTAGCATATTGGAATACACAATATTTATAGGGTATTCAACATTTGTAAGCCATCTTACTCTAAGTCTCCAGGGCTCAAAAAGGTAGGTACTTTACCAGTCCCTCCATGATAAAATCTAGAGGAAACAAGCCTTTCAGGGAAATTCAACTCTAATCAGAAATATTCCTTAAAACTGATTCCATTTTCCTTTGGATGATGACCTGAATCGAACACTAAAGGCAAGAAGGAGCACAGTCGGCATAGTAGGGTAAGACTTTATCTCAAGCCCTGTAATTTACCCCTTAGGCAAATCACTCAGCTCTGGTGGAAAGAACCACTCTCATCTTTCTCGTGATCCAAGAACCTGTTCCAGAATGAACCATCTCTGAGAATGTCAAGCAATGTTAATAACATCAACTGAAATGCTTTCATAGCTCACAGCTAGTAAGTAATTGGCCCTTGCCTCGTTTCAAAGAAAAATACTTGAAATCTGTGTTAAATCTATTTATCTACGCTACAGTAGGGCTTTCAAACCAGGCTTTTAAGAGCAAGTAAATAAAACTTTATTGGCTCAATAAAGACTGATGTCCAGGGCTCTATACTCACAGTTATTATTGAAAACAAAATTCTGTTAAATTATGAAATACACCAAGTATCCCTAAAAATTCAAATCATCATCATTTAATATAAAAAGTGAATCTTTAATCCAGGATCAGTAATCACAAAATGAAAATACCAGCCCTCTAGAAAAGTAATTGAGATATCGTTTCTCGTTTTTGTGAAGGAAATTATCTTATCCCAGGATTCCCTGCTAACCCATCGATTGAACAATAATTCATATAATAAATATTTCCTAGGTTTGAAAACATTTGCTAGACCTGCCTCTTGCCCCTCTGATGACAGGTGTCTTACCAAATGATTAACAGAGTTCACTTACAAAGAGGAAAATTACTCCCAACTATTGTCCTAATGAAGTTGAAGCAAAGATTTAAAAAGCACAATTTCAAGATGGCAAAGTGGTTCACACCTATTAGCTTTCTTTAAAAACAAAATTCAGGAAATGCCAAATTTGTGTGTAGATACAGAAAAACAAATATTTCTGTTTTCAGGTCACTGCCTCTTTTCTTCTTCCTTCTTCTCCTCCCAAATAAACTACCTCAATTTTCTTAAGCTGGATATGATATCTGTAGTTTTGAAACTGCTTCCTGACTCACTGGAACACTGAAGAGTGATTATCTTATTTCCACAGGAGGGAAAATATACACCCATCTCATCCACCCCTAAGATCTACAGAGATGGTTCCCTTTCTGTCACCATTCTACTCAGGATAAAGTACAGCATAACATCGGACTTTATTCTCTCTCAAAGAAGAGTTTCCAGCATTTCCATTAAGGTGGACTACGTCAAAGAAGAGATTAGAAAATATGTCCAATGACCTTAACCTCACAGCAAAAGGGATCCTCAGACTGATCTCTCTCAAAGAAAACACATTAGGCTTGCCAACTATTAAAATAAAATAAGCCAAATATCTGGTTTTAACAATTAATGATTCAGAGAAAAGGGAAACCATTGCATTCACAGTGATCCAGACTCACCATCATGAGTACTAAAATATTTTAACAGCAACATTTTAAAAGAAAGGCTAAGGGTGACAACATTTTCTCCATCTAAATGAACATTTATTTCAACTAAACAGTTATCTGTGTTGTATGCAACATAAAACATACAAGAGCCAGGTTGTGAATTTCTGTGTATATTTTTTCAATTTATATAAAGGTGAGAAGTGAAACAAACCATTTTATTTATTTATTTTTATTGGAAAATATAATATTTAGCAAAGGTAAGTTGCTTTTACTATGACATCATATTTTTTATTTTACATAAAGACAAGAAGCAAAACAAGGCACTTTATTTATTTTTATGGGAAAATATAATATTTAGCAAACGTATGTTGCTTTTACTAAGACATTTTAGAATTCTGTTTTCTACCAATTTAACAGTTCTTTTCCAGAGTCCAACTGTGTGTGGGCCAAAGTTTGATACTAACCAAACAATTCGGTTTTATACAAAATTGAAAATAAAATCATTTTCATCAACACCAGCCTCCATAATCATAATATTTTCCTTGAGATTAAAGGAAAATAGAACACTGCTTAATTATTGGTGAAAGCAATAGTAAACTGACTGTAGATTCCCAAGAATGGACTTTTAGTGGTCACCCATCTTTATCATAAAGATTACCACATTTAGAATTAGAATCAGTGACTACATGTAAATAAAGGTATTTGACTTATATAAAAATTCTTAGCCAGTGCAAGATGAAATCCTATACTCCAAACCCATTTATATTATCTAAAAACAAGAATACACATATTTGACCAAGCTTACATGAGCTCTGGTAGGTTACTAAAACAAATTTTAGCTAATATCTCCACTGATTTTTTTTATTATTTATTTCACCCTAACCCAAAGCAAGGTAAACAAACAATGACTAAAAACATTTTCCTATCATAAATTTCATGTTTCCAAAATTCATAAAATCTGAAAAAAGTGGAGTGTGAAATATGCATTAGGTGGAATGAACAGTCCAGATGTATCCGTAATCAATTCTCTACCACAATCACCTTTTTCCACTAGATAGTAGATGTTGGCTTGATATTGGTATATGTTTAATGGAAATGCATTAATAGAGTCTCCAAATTCAGTTCACTAGCTCGAGAAAGTTAACTAAAGGACTTCCAAGTTTTCCTACCTGTAAATGCTGGTCTTGTATTTGCTGGCACCCTCCACAGACCCTTGTACAGGAGCTACCTGGTGTAGCTCATGTTGAACTGATGTAAACAAAATGTCAGTTATCTTATTTTCATCAAATAATCACAACAAGCTCTTGCTACAATGGGGAGCTGGCTTTGGAAAAGAAATTATGAAAAGATTGGCAAATATGGGGAGAACTCACCCATTTTTTCCTAAAGTTTTCTGTGCAAAAGAAAATACTAAATAAGAACTAATTCCAGCTAACAAAGAGAACTGAGTACTCAGCATTAAACCCTTTGTAAATGTAATCGCTATACCTTGAGGCAAATATTATCCCCATTTTGCAGAAAGGGAAGCTAAGGCATAAGAGAAATAAGTAAATTGCCCCACAATAACACAGAAGAAAACCTAAATCTCAGATTAATGGAAGCTTGATCATGGAACCTAAAAGTTAGAGAGCATTACATATTTTACACAATCTCTAAATGATGAATTTTTATTTTGTAAATTGTGTTTCAGTTGCACAGCTGATACAATTTTTCTATCAATTCATTGACAAGACTATGTATCCCACTCAATAGCTTACAAAATCTGAATGTTACATCCTATTAGCAACAATAATTATTTAAAATAGGAGCCTCCAGATGTTATAAACATGCGATGTCCAATTTGGTAGCCATTAGCCACATGTGGCTTTTGAGCATTTGAAATGAGGTTAGGCCAAGTTGAGATGTACTATAAGTACAAAACACACACTGGAATTTAAAGACTAAAGAATGTAAAACTATCTCATTAATAATTTTTATTTTGATTCCATTTTGAAATTGTAGTTCAATATTTTGAGTTAAATAAAATGTATTACAAAAAAATTCATTTATTTTTCCTTTTTTAACGTGGCTACTAGAAAATTAAAAATTATATACATGGCTCACATTTGTGGCTTACATTATATTTCTCTTGGACAGCACTGGATAAACAGTTAAGAAGACACCAAAACTTGTAGATTTTAATCATAATTCAACCGTCAAGTCATTCAATCAAATAATTATTTATTGAGCCATTGCTAGAGCCCAGGAAAACAATATAATATCTTGTACATGAGCCTATCTCCAGCAAACTTCGTAATAAACCTTTTAGGCAAGGTCTCAGTCACACCACATAATATTCTGGTTGAAAAGGCTGTAGCTACAGATGCTCCTCGATTTACAATGGGGTTACATCTTGATAAACTCAATGAAAGTTGAAAAATATCCTAAACCGAAAATGCATTTAATACACCTAACCTACTGAACATCACAGATTAGCCTGGCCTGCCTTAAACGTGCTCAGAACACTAACATTAGCCTACGGTTGGGCAATTATCTTCAGTTTCATCTCAAAGTAATTGCTTTCCTCTTTTTCTCATCACAAGCAGGAGACACAAATGGACATTTTGTAGACATGATGGAATGTAAAAACACAAAACACAATATCCAAAACACATTGCACTGCACAGTACCTACCAATTGTATGGTTTCTACAGAATGTATATCGATTTTGCACCATCATAAAGTCAAAAAATCACAAGTCAAATCATCATTAGTGAGGGACTGTCTGTAAATGGCACTGTTGAAGCATATTTAAAATATGGCAAAGAGGTACGGGAATGGTGCCATTTACAAACAGGATTCCATTAATCGGACATAATGGTGGGTTTACCTAAAGCTAAAACTGTCTACTGTCAATTTAAACCTTAATCAGAAGATGATAATCATCGTGCAAATACAAAATCAATTTAATGAGGGAAAGGGTTTCTTCCAAATCTAATCCTCATCCTATTACCTGCATAAGCAAGGTGGAAATCAGCTGATTTCACTTTAGCCATACGACTGTAAATATCTGCTATACTCTCTTACTAAAAACCATGAAAATGATGAAATCTTGCCAAGTCTAGTAGTTTATTAACATTTCTGTGGCATCAGGCAATGGCATAAGTGATTAAAAAAAATAAATCTCACAGTAAGTATGTAAGGAAAACAATATGTATGGCTCTATATATCAACAAAAACAAAACCAACACATTAACCACAATGCTGCATGGTGTGTAATTTCCCTTTTCTTTGCCATTAGTTTAACAATACTGGTAAAATGTTCTAGCAATTTATTTTAACTCCTACTTGCTTTACAATGTAACCAAGATCCTACAAAAATGATCTAGAGGAGATCTTGTCTCCTCATAAGAGAAAAACAAAATGCTCATAAGAAATGTCATAATATTGGAAAGAACAATGTTCACCAGTCTGAGCCAAAATTCCAGATTATTTTATGTAGCTTCTCTGTATGTTAAAAAAAAAAAAAAAAATCTGTTTATATTTCCCATAGAACATGATCCTGCAGTGCCCATTCAGCTAGTCCCAATAAACGCACTGAAGGTTCTGCTTGAGTAAGAACCAAGCTCATAGTTTCAAAAGCAACATTTCATGGCAGATTTGAACAGAAGACATTTTGTGTTTGATTCAAAAATCCCAGAACACTGTCATTTAGATATTGTCAGTGCAAAAGAAGAGAAAGCAAGCAGCAAGGTAGTGCCTAATTAAGATGTCAAACCACTGCCTGGAATGACTCGCTTTTCTTGTTCTGCTAGATGAAGTCTTCTTGGTGGTATTAACAGCCCAGCATAGCAAAAGAATTGTTACATGAAAAGATGGTATAAATCTAAGTTTCAAGATGCAATAAACTCTAAAGAGACTAAGCCTCAGGGACATTAATTTCTTATCTTGCAAATGAGTACCCAGATCTTGCTGGTCTCATTTC
>NW_006434369.1:1615513-1641097 GCF_000325575.1 Pteropus alecto
AAATACAAATTTTCAGGCTCCAAATTGCTGAACTAGTGAAGAAGTCAGTTCAAGTACTTAAGATTCTGAGTGCATGTTATGTCCAGAACTCTGCATACTGAGTACAAGCCAAGTACAGAGGAGACAATGACTGACCCTCAGACAGTTTACAATCAGTATTTGAGTCCTGGGGCTGCCATAACATACTCCACAAACTCCACAGCTTAAAACCACAGAAACTTATTCTCTCACGATCTGGAGGCCAGATGTCTAAAGTCAAGGTGTTAACATGGCCATGAACCCTTCGGAGCCTCGGGGAGGGAAAAGCCATCCTTGCCCCTTGCTAGCATGTGGCAGCTGCTAGCATTCCTTGGCATGTGGTCACATCACTCCAATTTCTGCCACCATCTTCACATTATCTTCTGCTCTGCTCTGTGGGATGACCTCCTTCTGCCCCTCTATTATAAGGACACTTGTGATTGGATTTGGGCTCCATCCAGATAACCTAGAATAATCTCTCTGTGTCAAGATCCTTAATTTAATCACACCTGCAAAGACCATTTTCCTTATATGGCAACATTACAGCTTTCAGATATTAGGATCTGCTCTCTTTGAGGGGCAATTATTCATCCCACAGCCATCCAGCCTCCTCAAGGAGGCAGGGTGACCATTGATTAAACTGAAATGACTGAAAACCAAGCAAAGCAGCATGAGTAAGCAAAATTTTCTGCCTGAGTTCAGGGAACGTGGTGCATATTGCCTAAGGTGGGAAGTGTCTCCTGGGACTGGACGAGGCTCTTCTACCTACTCTGAGATGTGAACTTCTGAAGCGCCACGCTGAACCTGACAGTATTTGTCATTCTGGCTACTCTGATGGTCTCCTGTTTACATCATCTTTACGCACTCCTTCACGTTTCTGTTCCACCCCATTATGATCTTGTAATTTTTTGTTATTGTTTTTGTTTCTATTGTAGTTGTCATTGTTTGTCTTGGACTAGTTTTTTCAGAGCTGTAGTGAGCAGCTACTTTTTATAACATGAAAGGCACAGAAAGGTTTCTACTGCCCCAAATTATTATGCTTCGGAACACGTCACAGTGTTTAAAATTCCTCACATTTTTTCTTGAGACTGAAGCCCACCATTTAAATTCAAATATTATTTTGTAGTAGATTATACATTAAATTGTGAAGTTACATTAAATTGTGAAGTTACATTAAATTGTGAAATTACAACTTGGAGGTTTCATGAAGGAACCCTTCCAAGTCATTATTTCTTAAATAAATGTTTAGCAAAAGATCAGTTCTGTGGAGTTTTTTAATGAATGTTCTGAGTCTAAAAAGCAAAAGAAACAAACAAAAAAAAACAGAGGTGACCATAATTTCATACTCAAGAAGTTAAAAAGAAACTCCAACCACCAGACAACTCAGGGCATTTAGAGGGCTTGGTAAGCCTTCAAAAGGGACATAAGCACAATGTGTAGAGTTCCCCAAAGGTATCTACACACAGATGCCTCTTTCCCCCTTAAGGTACATAATGGCAGGAATCATGTCCATTTTGCTTAACTTTGCATTCCCAGCATCACTTTCTGCCACCATCTTTACATCATCTTCCAGCATACTCAGCATCAAGTCTAGTCCTGACACGTAATAGGTACTCAGTGGTATCTGAATGAGTAGATGCAAGGTGGATACATGATGGGTGGATGGATGGATGGGTAGAATAATATCTTGAGAGCCTCAATTCTCTGGATGACCAAGAAGGAGAAAGAGGACAAAGGGAAGGAGAGCACACGGCAGAGGGAGAACAGAGGATTGAAAGGATGGGAACTGTAGACAGTAGCAGTCAAATTTTCCCTATGTGACAATTTTGCTCAGGGCCAGTTCTGATCAGTGAGTTGATACTAGAGAATATTTACAGATCCCTTATGCTACATTTTTGTTGGAGAGGCAGTGCTACAGATGAATGTCTGTGTCTCCCCCAAAATCCAAATGTTGAAGTCCTAAACTCTAATGTGATTGTTATTTGAAGGTGGAGGCCTTTAGGAGCTTTGAATGAGGTCATGAGGGTAGAGCCCCCATGATGGGATTGGTGCCCTTACAAGGGGATAAAGAGACCAGAGCTCTCTTTCTCCATCAAGTGAGGATACAGCAAGAAGGCAGCCAACTGCAAACCAGGAAGAGGGCTCTTACCAAATACTCAATTGGCCCACACCTGATACTGGATTTCCCAGCCTCCAGAAATGTAAGAAATAAATGTTTGTTGTTTAAGCCACACAGTCTGTGGCATTTTGTTACAGCAGTCCAAGGTGGCCAAGACAGGCAGCATGGCACGGCATTGGAACCAGGGACACCTGGATCCAACTGCCAGCTCTACTGTTAACAGCTCCATTTTCTCACCACATAACAATGCCTACCTTTTGGGGTTGACAAGTTTAGAGATCATTTTCCTAAATGACTAATATATAGGAATCTCTGAAGAGTTCCTTTTACTATATACTTTTATCTCCCAAGAGCTTTGCAACGTGCTACATATAAGTATATGACTTAGAAATATTACTTAATGGATGTATTGTTCCTTATAATTGTTCCTTTCCTCCCTTCCTTCTTTCCTTTCACGCTCCTATTTCTACTAGGCAAAAAAAAAAAAAAGTCACATAGTTCAAAGTTCAAAATACACAAGAGAATACCATAAAAATTCTCCCTTTTCCACTGGACTCAGGCATCCAATTCCTCTCTCTAAAGCATCCAATTTTACTAGCAGTAGGGTTTCAATCAACAGTTGCCTGTAAATTAGGGCCGAAATTAAATATTGCACATCCTGGGATTTAGCAACTCAAAACAAAATGCCCTACTATTATTCATGACTCCAGAAGATCTCCCAGAAAGGCTAACCTGTTTCAGCTAGTTTGTTACAATTCCTTAGGTGGATTCATCAAATAGTCTCCTTAATAAAGAATCAGCACATATATTATTCATTCATCACCAGATTTCAAAGAATCAGAACCTTAAGATATATTTGACATAAAATGGTACTCAGCACAGCTTAATTCTTTAGATGACTGAGAGGCTCTATCTTTCAGCACATTTCAGGGATGTCGTTGTGGGTATCTGAATCAATGCAGTACCCTGAAGAAGGGCAGAAGTGATAGCAAATGCAGGGTTCATTCTTTGTAAATAAGTTGGATGAATTTTTTTTAGCAAGACGTTATGATCCAAGATAATTCTATAAGAACCTGAGGTTCAACCTGAGCTCACTGGGGTTGGCCAGTATCCACTGAAATTAACCAGCTCTGGAAATTGAAATATAAAAAAGGTGAGCATCAAGGACAAGAAGCCATTGCAGGATGGGACCAGAAAGAGAAGAGTTAAGGCCAATGACAAAACAAATGAGGAACACAAAAGACCAGGATATGCAAAAATATACTCTTTGAATCTACACATCAAGTCCTGGAATTTGCATAATCAAGTTGAATCAGTAGGTAAATAATGAGTTAAACTGTTGTGGAACCAGGATTCAGAAAATAACTGGGCACCTGGATTGACTCCTATGTTCCAAAGGTGATCTGCCTAATAAGCCAGTTAACCAAGCCCATCCCTGGCCTTTAAAGCCTTATCAGGCACAAACCCTGGGAACTCAGGAGGCCAAAGCACAGAACAAGGGCTTGGCATAAGGATAATGATAACAGAAAGCTTTTTGCTATTATTGTTTGCTTGTATTTCAAATACACTCTTACAGCCACTTGGCTAGAAACCTACACAATATATTTAGGTAAAGTAGTTTAATCATTACAGTCTAGTGAGATTTTTTTAATTTGGCTGCAGAGTCAGTCAAAATTCAACAGAAATTTTTGAAGAAAAACATTCTATGAACTTTCACCCAAATTCCCACACTGAGACAAATCCTGAAAATTTATTATGATCGAACTAAGGTTTATCTATCCCAAAGACAGATGACAAGAAGCGAATTTTATTTATTATTTGAACTATACTAACCTGCAAAAAATAAAAGCTGAAACATATGCTAAAAATTTTTGTTATATTACCATTTCTTTATTCCAATCGCTGAGGTCAACCACATACAATAAGAAGTATTTCATCAGGGTTGTCACATAACTCATTGTGCCACCCCCTAATGGGCTCTCTATTCCACTGATCCACACATCCTGGGTGTGCTAGCGCAGGGTGATATTTTTGCAGAAGAAGGGTGCAGACAGGAAAAGGCAGCTTTCAGAATTGCAATTTATGGGCTAAAGAGAACAAAGAATGGAAACATGGGGTCACCATGTTAGTCCAGAGAGTGAAGAAATACCCAGCTTTGGGTGTTTTGAGTTTTCAGACAACTTCTTCCTTCTGTGTGTTACGTGCATCCCAATGAGAAAATGTGAAAAGGTCTCGGTTATACACACTAATAGCCTAGCTCACTCACTGTTAACACTGAGGGTTCACTCTTCAAAAAGAAGCTGAGAAGCCATAGGCCCAGGCCCAAGTGACCTCAGGGACATAAAATGAGGGTCACAAAAAGCGTAGGCAGTGGAACTTCTGGTGTAGAGTACTAAAGAAAATTCACATTCTCTTCTTCCTTCCAGGCCGGGATTAAAAAGCAGGGACTCAGGAAGTCTACCAGTTAGACACCACACCACTGGAAGGCCAAGTTCAAGCAAAGTATACCCAGACCCAGGGGAAATGAAACAAAGCATGTGCAGCTCGGCCTGGTTCTGCTCTAGGATTTTAGAGAAGATGTCCTATTGCCCCTATTGGAGCAGTAAGATCCAGAAGGCTAGTAAGACCTAATCCTGGGATGAGGGAAAAAGAGCACGGACCAGGTCAATCAGGCATACTCCTGGCCAAGGCCATGTCAAAAAGGACAAGAGGGTCCTTAGGGCCTCATCACAGTCCAGAGCAACTGCTCACCAAGCAGAGAGCCCAGAATAGGAGCTAGAGCTATAAATAAAGAGCATGTCATTGCATAGAGCCTCTTTTTGTAGACAGATGCTAGAGGTAGATAGATGATAGATGGTAGGTAGGTAGGTAGATAGACAGACAGACAGATAGATAGATAGATAGGCAGGCAGAAGGATAGGTAGAAAATGGATAGACTTAAGCTCAGGGACAAAGCAAGGTGAAGCCACAGGAAGATCTTCTATTTAAGGTTTCAATTCAGGAATGATAAGCCTGCCCAAAGCCCTCTCTTCATGGACATCTGACTTGAAGAAGAAACATGATGAAAAGATGATCCAAAAACCATTTTTCTTTTGCTACAGAATAGGGATTTTATGAGTATTGCTATGTATCATTCTTGGGGAGTTCATTAGAAAGAATGATACCATCCCATTAAAATCTGACAAGTAAAACTCTTGAACACTGACTAGTTTCACCATCATGTCGGCTTCTCAACTGCTGCTTGCAACACCATCTCCCAGGAATCTAAAAAGGCCAGCAGAGTAGATCATCCTCTCTTTAAGTCTGATCAAATGTTTGTGTCTTAAAATATATTCACAATATTTTCAGAATAAGAGTAAATCAATGTGAAAGTAGGAAAATTATCAGTTTAAGTAGGACCTCTTAAGGAGATAATCTCTCATCTTCATCTACAATGCTGGTCCCTAATTAATGGATTTGCATTGTTCCATTTATTAGTCTGATTATTTGGGCAAGATACTTCTCTGAACTCCAAATTCTTTACTTGTAAAATGAGAATGTTACTAGCACTACTTAGAATTCAAATTAGAATCAAGTATGAGGATACATAACTTGTAGCTGTACAAATGTCTTAAGTTTCTGCAACAGTCATTACTTCTCTAAGAAATAGAACACTAAATTGTAAATGTTAAGATGAATACTTCATTCCCACTAAGACCAATAATTAAGAAACTTAAATTTCTTGGTATTCTCCATCTCTAGAATGAAATTACCCATTATGAGAGAACTACTGAAGTTGTTTGGATTTTTTTAAAAGTCATTGTTTAATTCAAAATATTAGTATTACATTGACAGTTGCAAAATTCTAGGTTATCGTAATCCATACTGGTATCTATTCTAAGATTTGAAAAACGAAAACA
The DNA here is from genome assembly GCF_000325575.1 of Pteropus alecto. Classification (NCBI taxonomy): domain Eukaryota; kingdom Metazoa; phylum Chordata; class Mammalia; order Chiroptera; family Pteropodidae; genus Pteropus; species Pteropus alecto. The sequence continues at coordinate 1,621,550 of NW_006434369.1, forward strand.
AAATAATTTAAGAGCAGGATGTCACAGAAATTAATTTCAAATATAATTCCCCCTCCCCCCATAATTGTCTGTAGCTATGTCTAAATTATCAGGATTATCTATTGATGCATTCTAATTACCAAAAGTTTTGTTTCAGATTTTCAGGGACTTTCACGCGTGAATCACTTGAAATTCCATCGTTCCACTGAAATAAACATGTTGACCCACGTGTTCTGGATTTTGCAACAGAGGGTGGCATCAATATCCTACACATATAGTGCATTTACCAATCCTTATGTATGTTATGCCTCACAATAAAAAATATATGTATGCTCTGGTTTTTCTTCAGATCGTATAAATCTTTTGCCTTTTACTAAAAAGAAATAAAAAAAGATAAGGTAAGACTATGAAAATACAATCTCTTTTTCCCAAGCTCAAATAATTTTTCAAGTTGTTGTCAAGTCGTCCAACACTCAACATAGTCTAAATATCTTCCTATATCTTAAGCCAAGGATTTGGTGGCTGTTAACTGACACTTAACCAGGTTTATAAAAAACTGTTGCTGGGTTGCCAAAAAAGTTCCATGGTGCTTCACAGGAAAGGAATGCTGGGGCTTAGCAACTGCCCACAGAGTCACACACCAAGGCTGTGCTTGTTTCGCTATCAGTTTGGACAGGTTAATTTTTAGAAATTCTTAATGTGATCAGCTGATTTAAAAATTTATGCAAGTATGTTCACAAAAGCATTATTCATGATAGCTAAAAAATGGAAACAACCCACATGTCCATCATCTGATACACAGAAAAACAAAATGTGATATATCCATACAATGGAACACTATTCAGCAATAAAAGGAACAAGATACTGACTCACAATACAACATGGATGAATTTCAAAAACTTTATAGTAAGTGAAAGAAGCCAGACAAAAAGACAACTCATTGTATAATTCCATTTATGCGTGAACTGTCCAAACAAGGCAAATCTATAAAGACAGAAAGTACATCAGTGGTTGCCTAAGCCTGGTGGGTGGGAACAGAAGGTGATTGTACATGAACACAGGGCATATTTTAGGGGCAACAGAAAGTTCTTAAAATGTGATGGTTGCACAACTCTGTACCTTTACCCAAAAAAATTACTGAATGGGATAAACTTAAATAAAAATATATATGGCAAGGATTCAACCCTTCCTATCTCCCTATCTTCGCTTCCCAAGGGGAGGCATGACGCTTGAAGCTGCAGCAGCTATCTCAGGACCAAAAGGAAAGCGTCAACCAACCAGGAACCATGAGACTTGCTGAGCTGCTAAATTAGCCAGTCCTGGAATAGTCCTATTCCAAATTTCTTTAACATGAAACCAAAAAATAAAAATAAATAAAAACCCTAACTTTTTAAGCCACTTTTGGTTAAGTATTTTCTTACTTGATGCCAGAAGGTTCTGACTGATATAGACTAGAAATCACTACAGCCTCTTTGGTGGTATAGGATTTACATGTACATGTACTTTTGAAGGAAGAATAGAATTCAGAAAATATACCCGCTCTAGTCTGAATGTCTATATCCTCCCAAAACTCATCAAAATTCATATGTTGAAACCTAATTCCCAGTATGATGGCATTTGGATGTGGTGCCTTTGGGCAGTGATTAGGTCACGAGCCTGACACCTTCATGAATGGGATTAGCACTCTTATAAAAAAGATCCCAGAGAGCTCCATCGCCCTTTCCACCGTGTGAAGACACAGCAAGAAAACAGCTATCTATGAACCAGGAAACAGGCCTTCACCAGACACTGAAATCTGCTGGCACCTTTATCTTGGACTGCTCAGCCTCCAGAACCATCAGACATAAATTTCTGCTGTTTATAACCACCCACTACTTGGTTATAGCAGCCTGGACTAAGGCGATGCATTTATGGTGATGTACGTATGTTCGGGCATCACCAACTGCCTTGTGTATAACTGTTTTATGTGATGTGAAGGACATTGTGTCTAACTATTTTATGTAATATGAGGAACGGTTAAGATGGCATCCAGTGGTTGTTTTATTAAAACCATTTTTCAATCTAAGCTTTTAACTATCATTTGCTATCACTCCAGCCTATCTCTTATCCACTCTCCTTCAAGTCTAACATGAATCAAATGGCTTAAGCATCCTAAATATATTCCAGTTATTATCCCGTTTCATCCCTCCATGTTCTTGCACATTATATTTTCCAACTCTAAAACGTTCTTCCCTTTGACCACATGTTAAAATGTATTTTTTTAATCCTAACTCAGGAAAGTTTTCCCTGACCCCAAAAGATAATCACTCCCTCCCCTTGATATAATCCTGTACTTTGTACACACTGCTATTCTAACTTCTATCACATTATATTGGAATTTGTTTTATTATTACTTTCCCTTCTATTGTGAATGGCAAAGTGCTCAAAATTTAAAAACAAAAACAAAAACAAAAAACTCTATCTTATATTTGGGTGACTTTGGACTAATCACTTTATATCTGAGTCTCAATTTCTTCTTCTGTAAAATAAACATTGACATTATCATCCTATCTCTCCTAGACTTAACTAAGATAACATGTGAAAGCATTTTATCAGTTAGAAAGTACTAATTTTAGTTCGAGTAGGTAAGATTTTTTAAAGGTATGTAATGGACCACACAAATTAAGAAAAAATATGAGATTTCTCACCATTTACTAAAAAGTATTCTAGCCAAGATTACCAACAAGCATTGACCTCCCAAATGCCTAAACCCAAAGGTCTATTCTCAAATCATCAACTGGTCAAGCTATCAGCAGCCCTTGAAACAAATGATCTGGCCTTCCTCCTGGTGACAGTTTCTTCACTGGGCTTTCACCTCAGTGGCAGCCCCTTCTCACTATTCTTTACCTGCCCCTTCTCATCTTCCTAACTTCTAAATATGGAGGGCCCCAAGGCTTAGTATCTTGATCTCTTTCCTTTCTATACTCACTCCTTTGGTAATCTCATCTAGTCTTCTGGCTCTAAATAGCAGTTAATTTCTTCTAACTCACAAATTTCTATCTCCAGACTTCTACCCTGAAAACCAGACTTGTGTATCAAACTGCCTAGATGCTTAAGACATACCTTAATATTAATGGGTGCAAACTGAGCTTCTGGTCTCCCTTATCCCAAGCCCACACTTCATCTCAGTTAATGGGCATTCAGTCCATTCAGGTGCTCACATCAAAAATCTAAGTTATACTTGCCTCTTCTCTTTCTCTCAGAATTCCAATCCAACTCACCAGAAAATCCTCCCGCCAAAATATCGTCCAAATTCAACTCCTTCTCACTGCATCTGTGTACTTTTACCCTTGTCTAAGTAGCCATCACCTCTCGCTTGATACCTGAAATAGTTTCCTAAATAGTCTCTCTCCCTCTTTTTGCCCTTGCCCACCTTTGATCTGGTCTCAACCCTCCAGCCAGAGTAATCCTGTTACAACACTAGTTACATCAGGTCAATCATTATTTAAAACCCTTCAATAGAATCCCATCTCCCTCAGTGAAAAATCCAAAGTCCTCACAATGCCCTTTAAGGATCCATGTAATCTACTCACCGTATTCCCATTTCCTCTATGACCTCATGTTCTACCACCATGCCCTCTGCTCACTCTATTTGTTACTATGCTCTCCTTGTTTCCACTGATACACCAGGCACTCATCATGCCTCTACCTGAATGTTCTTCTACCCAACATCATGCAGCTCATTCCTTCACTTCCTTCATGGCATTCCTCAAATGTCACCTTCTCTATGAGGTCATCCCAAGCCATCTCACTGAAAATTGCAACTCCCTTCCCTCCTACACCCTACCTCCCTTTCCTGGTTTATTCTATTCAATAGTAAGTAGTTGCTGCCTTTTAACATATATTTTACTGTCAATAGTAGAAGTTCTAAGAGTGCAGGGATTTTTATTTCTTTTGTATCCTCAATGCTTAGAACAATGCTTGACACATAAAAGACACCAAATAAATATACCTAAAAGAATGAATAAGGAAAGAATGAACAAAGTTTTCACAGTTCATGATAAATATATTTCTAAACATTTGTATCTTGAACAATAATCAGAACTACCATCAAAGTTCTTAGAAATGACTGGCACTTAAATAACAGCAAATCTGAGGTCATAGTGAAGAAATCCAAGTGACTATGGGAACACCTACTGTACCTAAAGAAACTCATGACAAATAAATACATAGAAATGATATTCAAAATACAACAAAATATTCAGGTGATCACCTCCTAGGCTCAATATAAAGTTTACAGATGTTTTTTATTTACTTCTAAGATGTTTAATATGCACTGTATTCATCATTTTTAGATGGCAGAGATGAATATTTAGATTTTCTTTCTAGGTAAGTTTATTGTGAGAAACAACCTGGCAGATTGTTCTGGTTTCAGCAATTCAAACTAATTCACATCAATGAAGAGTTTTAAATATCTAAGACTATAAAATATGATACTTAGAATAAAGTTATTAAGTATATTTGGTTATAATTTAAAAATTAACATCACATTGAAGAATTTAAAGGAATTTTTCACTTTAAACTTTGTAATTACAAATTATTATATTACTAGTTGCTATACTAATGATACAGTCTCCTGATCTGATTAAAATATATGTTGTCCACAAAACTGTGGATATACCTGGAGAAAAAATAATTTTCTATTTTAATAATGACTTACTTAATATTTTTCTTCTTAACATTATCATTTCTAGAAGACTACCTGCTGGTGAATTATAAATGAGAAGAAGCAATACCTTAACATTCCATTCCCATCAAAAATTTCCTAAGGGTAAATGAATATAATCTTCATCAAACTAAATAATTACACAGAGAAGGGCAATGTATCTTGCTAAATTACAGATCTAGAAAATGAAAATCCAGGACTTTAAACTTAATTTCATGATGCTATTCTTCTAAGTGTCATTTATACTGTGAGTTTTCTATTTAAGACCATTCTATAAAAACTAACATCAGAAAATGTGCAACAGTTCTTGATTTCCTCATCAACAAACCACTGAACCATCACTTTATACTAAAGTTGAAAAGTGAATAACAAAATTTTTAAAACTATATCTAAGTCTACTCAATGCTACTGATAGCATTGAAAAGAGAATTTGAGTAAATCAATTCTAGAAACTTGCTATTATCTTGATTTACAGAAATTTCTGTAAGGATATAGAATGGTCACATATTCCAAGATGAAGCAATGACCTTCAGACATGCTTACACATAGTGAGACTTAATAAATGTTTATTGAAGCATATTAATCCACACTTAACTGGATAAAAGAATTCAATAGAATGTTTTTAGATAAAAACATTTAAATATGTGAATGTTTCTATCCCAACTGATTTTGGATATTTCAGTGAATATTTTTGGTTAACGTAGCTTGAAACTTGTAAGGCAGTCAACAATAAAGTGAGAAGTGTCCAATCATCACTAAGTTCATTGTGAATGGTGGAAATAGTGCCTTTTGTTAGGTTTACAGATGCTTAACCCTTTATCAAGTTTTTTACTCACACATATATGCTTTTAAAACTATATTCTCCACAACAACCCCAGGAGGTAAGTGTTATGATCCTCACTTATAAATCAAGAAACTGAGACAAGGAAATCAAGTAAACTGGCCATTGTGAGTTAGTTGCCCGGGCTGGGATTCAAACTCAGGTCTGTTTCATTCAAAAATCTGTGTCTAAACCTCTGAGCCCAACTTTAGGTCACCATTAGAACAAATTCAAACATATTCACCTCATACATTGGAAGGTAAAACACTTGATGGAAAATAATACTGCACTCTCTATCCCCCTAAATTATTCCAGCAGATAAACTTTTGTGGAAAACATCTGAAGAACATTTGAGGAACTCTGACATCTCCACACAGCATGCTTTGCCGAAAGTATACTTTACAGAAATTTTAAAACATATTTCCTGAACTAGTAGTCCCTGAGCTAAGAATTCATACAGAATGATTATTGATATACCTAAAATTTTCCACATCAGTAACTGTATTGTTCAACAATTTAAAAATAAACTTCATAAGAGAGGATGCACCTTAATTACAGGAGAAATCAGCAAGTCATACAATCTTAAAGCTAAAAGATTTGGTAAAGTTTCCTAACGTAACCTTCATTTTATAGATGATAAACTAAAGTCCGGGAAGACTAAATAGTTTGTCCAAGTTTATACAACTAGAAAGAAGCAAATTCTAATACTTTTTAACTTAGCAGAATAAAAATATTTCCAATTCCCAATCATCTTCTTTAAGACCTTAACATTTTAAATTAAAGTAATATATCAATGAAATTCTCCACCTGTAAGATTAAAAAACACCTTGAACTTGAATCATTTTGATAATCAAATCTTTCAACTTAAATCATTTCAAAGCACCCTATTTTAAACAAAGAAAACTCTCGCTTTCCATGGCAAACAAGGAAAGTAAATACTGTATCAAAACACTTTTTTATTACCAACAGTATTTATGTGAACTTTAATTGCTTTCTCTCAGAGGTGAACAAAAATGAATTGTAAGACTTAAAAGAAGGAATATAAGACTCTTAATGAACATCATAAAAACTTGATGTATACTATAAAGACAAAACAAATTTATAGCTTCTTTGTTATTACATAGTCAAGTTTTCATTTTGTTATAACTTGTGCTTTATATTGACACCTGGTTATTAGGAATTCATTTGTTTCTGGTCACTTTTGGATTTTGTTTACCAAAATGAAATGTCAAAAGTGAAAAAAAAAAATCTGAACCACAAAAGTTCTACTAATGAGAACCATTCACTGAGATATTTAACAACAAAATCAATCATAAATAAAATAAGACAATTGCCTATTGGACCCATCATTGTTACATAACTTTCCTTAGTTATAGCATAATCCACATTCATATGTGTGCTAATGTTGAAAAACACTTTTTAAAATAAAAATTCATCGTAAATACACAAATCCTTATTTCAAGTGAAAATGAACCTACAAAAACCTGTTCAAAACAAGGAAATCTGAAGTCACAAATCACCTTGATCAGGCAACAGCCCAAAATAACTAGAAAATTCTCTAATGGCATTAGCACCAGCCCCAAAACGAAGCACTTGTAGAGTATTTAAAAAGAAAAGTACCTTCCTTAAGGCAGAGAATTTCCAGTGTTCAAACTGTAGTAATCCAGATAGGGAAGGCATCATCAGAACTCCCATCATTTTGAATCTTATGTAACTCCAAATGAAGAAGTTTGATAACTTTTCATCCACGAATGATGTGACGTTGTACTGGTACTTCCATAATGTTCACTGATATTAAGATCTCGTAAGAACAATGCACTGCATGATGCTTGCTAGATGTTGATAATAACCACACCTGTAAAATTGAAATTAATTAACATTAGCTTCCAAGTCATTCTATACACTCAGTTTCATAGCGTTAACATAGTTCAGTCGTTGATGTAAAAATTCAAAGCTACATAGTTCCGACACTCAAATCTCCAATAGGTGCAAGTTTTAATGGATACCACTATACAAAATCATAACTTTAAGAAGTTAAAATAGTGTTTGGATGTTTCTTCCAGTTATTAGCAGCACATTCAGTTTGATGTTTCATTTCTCTTGGCAAACTGAAAAGGCGGGTAAGTCCCAGAGTGTGAGGGAAGCCTCTAGCCCATGGGTGGGGAGAGGAGAGTGGAGATGGTGATAAATTACTTTGGTATTTGGAAGATCCCATAAAACATAATGATAATGACCTAAATTTGCATTGTTGAATTTAAAAAGCCTATTCCGCACATTCCTAATATTTCAACATATCATAGTAGCTAGACCATACTACATTTGCCCACTTTCAACAAACTCTCAACTGCTGTCCCTAAATGTCTTTCTATTAACCAAGTGACAAGGCAGATAAACAACTTTTGTGGTAAAGTAAAAAAGCACTTAAAGAAATTTCATATATAGTGAAGGTGTTTACTAGTTGCAGAGTGGTTGCCTCATTTAAGCAAGAACCAACTCAGAAACACTGGGAAGGTTAACTACTTACTTTGGAAACAAAGTTAGGGAGTCTCCCTTTGCCTATAAACAAGGAGGAGATTCCGCTGCCTTTGCACTCAAAAGAGCCGCAACAGCCATCCCTCTTTGGGGCGGGCGTGGCTGATGGAAACAAAAGGTTAAAACACAAAAGGCAGGCGGAGGGCAGGGTCTCAGGAGCCTCTGGGGCTCACGTTCCACTTTCTATTCAAACACGTTGAAAAAGGGGGTGAGGGGGAGTAAAGTGAGAGAGGTGATGATGGATCCTAAGGACAACATAGGTTATTCTGGGTGGGTGGTGAAACTAAAGGGGCGCACAGGATGGCCGATTCTAACTAGTGGTCCAGGCCCCATCCCTCCATCTCTGCATCTCTGACAGTCAGGAACCTGTGGCTTCCCCCACCTACCCTAGCCCCAAAGAAAACTTTCTTAACTCTTACCTGTTTGCTCTAACCCCCTGGACCACAAGCACAAGAGTCCACTCCCCACCAACTCAAAGCTCTTCTGCATTCTATTGTTGCAGCTTTGGCATTGTGCGTTGGATCTGCTGAGCGCTCCGCAGACAGTTAAGTTATAAAACAGTGAGGAAAGGACCCCCAGTTCCGTATCTCTTTCTTTTGCATGACAAAGTCTGGGCGGGGTGGGAGTGAGACTGTTAAGACCCCATCGATTTCAGTGTGTTTTCTCCCTTGTACATGCAGCTGGAGGAAAATGAGGCAATACCCCCTTGATATACTCTGTCCCCCACCCCATCACCAGTTCCTCATGGAAAGAGGCACTTGAGAAAAATGCCTGTCTGGCTTTTGCCTATTAAAAATGAACAAATAAAACCATCTGTGCAAGTTCGTTAAAGAACAAAAGACAAGGGAGCAGAGAAAGGAGGTACAACTTTCTAGCCAAACTTAGTCACTGGACAGACGATTCCTCTGTCCTCCTAGGGCGGGGAGCAGGGCACATTAAGGGGGAGAGAGAGATAAACAAGACAACAGCCTCCACTCACCTTTTTCCCACTTGGTCACACTTTTCAGAGACGCTCCCCTGTTGCAGTCCGCAAAGCGCATGGACACTTTTGTGTGGCCTGACACCGCAGAAAGTCGAGGCTGCAAAGTTGCTACAGGGAGATAACCGGGCGTCCGGGGCGAGGGGAGGAGAGTTCATCAGAGTTCCCCCCTTTGTTCCCAGTCCCGGAGCAGACAAAGAGGCGGCGAGCAGCGGCAGGTTCTCCCTCTCACCCCTTCTTCCTCTCCCCTCCCCTCCCGTCCCTCCCTCCCCGCCCCCCCGCTCAGTCCCCATCTCCAGGCCACTCGACCCGACCATCTCCTCCCACTACCTCGCTCCAACTTTCCCCAGAGATGCCGACCCTGGTCCCCTCCATAACCTCCATAACGCCCCCTTCCCAACGCGCTCAGATCTGCGGGGGGGTGGGGGGGGATCTCCAAAATCATTGTTTCCGGGAGATGCGCCTCTTTGTTCGCACTTTCCCTGCCAATCAACGTGAACAATCCACTTTGGCATCGAGTTTCTGTCAGTTTTTAATCATCCCAGGCGACAAAATGCGAAGGGCTGGGGGTCAACCCCAGAGGATACCAGCGGTTACACAATTATTGGTGGGCGCACCCCAAGCTCTCCATCCTTATTCCTCCACCCAGATTCATTCCCTCTACCTAATACACCAAAACAACTCAGAGAGGCTCCAGGGGTTGGAACAATCCCCCCACACCCCACCCCTCTCCTATCCCACCACACTGTCTTTTAGGAGAGCCCCTCTAATCCTCAGGACAAAGCCCAGCTCCGAGCTACCTGTTGCTCCAGCGCTGCGCAACTCGGTCCAGGGGCTCACCGGCGGATCCCCACCTCGAGCATCGCGCCCACCTCTTAGATCCCGAACTTGCCAGAACCTCAATCCAGGACAGCAAGGCTCTGGAAGATCGCGCTCCTTTTGACCCTGGAACCAAGCGCTACTCGCCTGTTCCCTTCCCTAGGCCACCGCCTTATCCTCACCCCCAAAGATCTGACTCGAGGTCCCAGGCGCTCTCCCATCCTCTATCACTGGCGCGGCTGGTCCCCTCTTTCCATCCCCTCCCCCACCGCCTTAGCCGGGGCAAATCAGGTGTCCAGATCAAGAACAGCTCCTGTCCCTTCCCCAGGTATTTTACCAGTAGTTCTCAAAACTCTAGAATTGGGGCTCCATCTTCATCTCCCCCATCTCTAGGCCCTTATCCCAACTGCGGGTCACAGCATTGTCTCTCTGAGTGACTCAGAGCAGCGCTAATTTTTCTTCTAAATCTCACTAAAGTTGAAGAGGGGGAAAGACGGGGGTGGGGGGCGGGAAATGTGAGAGAGTGGGGGCCCGCAGTTCTAGGGCAAAGGAAAAACCCACCAAAATTCCAAAGCAAATACCCAACCTCCAGAATGCGCTCAGCCCAGAGCGCACCTTCGCCTTCACAGTCTTTCCCCATCCCAGATGTGGGATCCTCGCAGGACGGTGAAGTTTGTGGGTAAAGGGTTGGGGTGGAGGAGGCTTGGGGCTTTGAGAGCAGTGCCGGGGTTGGAGGTAAGGGAGATGCCAGAAGAGATGGGGAAGGACCAAAGAGCCCCTGCTGGGTCCGGAATGTCACGGCTGCGGTCCCCTCACTCGCCCAGCGACTCCCGGCCAGGTCTGTCCCCTTGAGCAGAACAAAGACATCGCAAGGAGCTCTTCTGTCCTCGCCTCCCGCGTCTGCGCCCATTCTGAGCACCACTTGCTCAAGTCTACGCCTCGCTCGGAAACTTTGCAACCAACTTCCCCCCGCAGTACGCGCGCGTGGCGCGGAGAACACGAGGAGAAATGGGAACAACTGCATCCCGGGACAGAGATGCCCGCCTCCTCGGACCCTCCCGGACGATGAGCGCCCCTCCTCGTGTCGCCTGTTCTGGCCCGCGCTCAGGACGATCCATGGTGCAGGGCGAGGGGACCACGTGCTTTCCCCCGCTCCCCTAAGAGAAGGAAACGAGTTTCTTTAGTTTGGACGCGCGCAGCGCTGGGCAGTGTGGTCGGAGTAAAGAGTCGGCAAACAGAAATGGAGGAGTGGCCAAGCCGGGGAGAGGCTCCGACAGCGGCTTGAGGCCGGGTACGTGAGCGAGCGCGCGTGGGAGCTGCGCGGGTCGGGCTGGGTTCCTGCGCGCCAGTCCGGCTGTTTGATCCCACCAGCGGCTACGGGAAGGAGTCAAGACTCTCCGCCCACCCAGCTCGCCTTCAAGCGCATGGGCCTCCTCACCTGCAGGACCAGGACACCTGCACCCGTATTCCTAGAGCCCTGGGTCTCCTGGGCAGCCACTCTCCTCCTACTGAAAGCCCCAAAGCCTCATCTGAGGGATCTTGAACGCAACACAGCCAACCACAAAAACAGCCCTCACTCACTCTTGTCTGGCACGTTTTCCTCTTTGTTTAATTATGACGACTTCTAGAATTCTCTTTTTAGGAGAACTCCACCTTCCACCAGACAAACCCTTCCTTTCCAATATCCTAGGGGATCTGTTTGGAAAATAATGAAAAGTCAGTACTTCTAGACAGTTCTCTTATGCTGTCTCTTGAAAATACTAGAGTTTAGGGTAAATGGACTACGAGTCGCTAACTTCTAAATAATCACCAAAAGCCCACTTCCTGTAAAAGTATACTAATTGAATATTAAAATATTACCAAACCTTTGAAAATATCAACTGGTTGTTTCTCTTTTCTCAAGAAATGAGGAGTAAGGGTCATTTGCTAGGTAAAAGTATATGTCTTTAATAAGGCTTTCTCCCTGCTTTAGGAAACACACCTGTCAGCTGTTTGAGGCATCTCCCTTTACAGCCTGCTTGTGAACAATTATATTTCTCCCGAGAATTTTGGTCCTTAACTAGTCAGAGCTCCTCTCATCTCCACTCTTGAGCCACACTGTGTATGACCTAGCCACTACTACCTTTTAAAAAGGTGTCATCTTTTCTCAGATGCCACATTTTTAATATTTGTTTAAAAGCTAACATCTAGGCTCAAAGATGACTATATCAGAGCAAATGGGCTTAGAAACCCAAGTATCCTCTCTGTACTGACAATGTTGGAGCTTCAGTTGGGGCTCTACCCTGTCATTCCTACTGGCAAGCTAATGGTATCTTACTGCAAGTCTTTCCCCTCTGCTTCTCTGTTCAAGGGCTTCCTCTAGCTGCTAGACCCCACTTTGCCACTACAGGGGTGCGGTCTGGAACTGCCAGGCAGTAAATGCCTCTCAGAGCAGCCCTCAAGAAATCAAGAGGGGAGTCAGTTTAAAATTACCCCAGCTTCCCCACCTAGAAGAAGGATTCTATAGGCATAGCTCCTTTCATTGTGCTTTGCTTTATTGTATTCGCAAAAGTTATTTTTTACAAATTGAAGGCAACACCCTCTACCAGCAAAAAGATTACAGCTGGCTTTATTGCAGTGGTCTGGAACCAAACCTGCAATATCTCCGAGGTATGCTTGTATTAATTTGTATTCTGCACTCTCCCAGAGGTCGCCAACTTTGAGTCTCAGTTGCCCGCAGCAGTCACCTGCTCTTTAGGGAAACCCATATTGGCTTCCTTCCTTCCTTACCTGTCTCACTCTCCTTCTGGTGCTAAGATCACATCCTAAATAGACAACAGTACTTGCCCTTCAATCCTGCTGTTCGTGTTAGCTTCTGAGGAAACATAACCTAAGAAAACTCTCACATGTGCTTTCTAAAGGGAGGAATCTCTTGTATTTGGAGAATGGAGATCAGATTTCCACTGGAAACAGGTGATTTTAGTAATGACACATGTTTGAGTCACCTAGTTCATTTTCTATATAATAGTTTAAAATTAGATATTTTACTGAATAAAGTATAGAAGCAGCAATATGTAGAATCTCATCTCATCCATGAAATTTAGTACATAAGTTCATAACATAAAAAGTTCCTTAAGTCCAATGCCAGCAGACAGCAATGCAACTGGAAATACTATTAGAATCACCTTCTCAAAAAAAAAAAAAAAGATGAGTTAAAAGTAACATAATGGTGTTTGATCAAGCCTCCAATGAGAATGAAGAAAGTTGATTAAAAACATCTCATACAAAGTCTCAGTGTGACCTAATCAGTACTATTTCCAGTGACAGATCATAAGGTGTTTTTCAGCAAATTTCTCACAGTATAAATTGGCCAACAATTGTACCACTTTTAATGAAGTTATGTATTAAATATCATTCTCCTCTTAGTCACCATTATAAATAAGTCATCAAATGTCCACATAATTATAAACCTCTAATGCTACCCTTAGCTCCAGAACTTTCCGTTCGTTAAGCAGCTTTTGCTGCTATTTTTCTTAAGATCTCACTGTGGCAGTTAGTATTGCTCACCAAGTTTTGGTTGCTCTCCTTCTCAGTACATGGTAGGAATGTAATTCCTACCCCTTTTGAATCAAGTGCGGCCATATGATTTGTTCTGGCCAATAAAATGTGAGCAGAAATTGTATGTCTCTTCCATGTAGAAGCTTTAAGAGCCAGTGTGTGATTCCATACGCTCCCTTTCCATCTGCTACAGTGCTGGATATGGCTGCTGATTTAGTCTGGGTACTAGAGTGAGCCCCCCAGCCAAACCTCACTAGTCAGTGCAAGCAAAAATTAACCCTTTCTTGTCATAAGCCACTGAGATTTTAGGGCTGTTTGTAATCACAGCATTATCTGACCGATTCTTACTTGTTCTGATGCTCTCAGCCATTTATCTTTGCAAAGTTGTACCTCCGGTTTCTTTATGGGTTTTAGATCTTGGAAAATTTATACAGTACCTCACATGAACTTCCTACCTTATTTTTTAGCTGGACTTCAAGTTTAACGTTTCTGTGCTGGGTAAATTGCTTTCTTTATGAAAAATTAGTTTATCTTATTAAAGAAAAAAAAAAGACTACCAACAAATTACTAAGAGGAGGGTAGGAGTTTGTGGAGTCTGATATACTTCATTATTTTTGCATCTGCCCACCGAAAGAGTTAACTCTTCCCAATCTTCGTCCTAGTATATCACACTATGTTTTAAACTAGATTTCGCTGGACAAGTTTTACTGGTTTTACTTACCTAATAAAACTGAGAAGTCATTACCTGCTTCATGGGGTCATTATGAGGATTAAATGAGATACAAAATTAAAGTCTTTAACCTAGGAGCTATACATAAAAATGGCTACCATTCAATTTCAAATACTTCATGGTTTCCTCAGCAATTTTTCTGGTCAGAAACATTACTAAGGAGACTTGCCTGTTCTGAAATATTTTCCATTTTCGTAATATCCAAGCAATAATCAATATATTACAAAAATGATGTTAAGAACAACAGCTCACCTTTTTGATATCTAAAAGATATCTGGAAAATTGAAATCCTGTTTTATTTCTGAGCCCTACAGATTATTGGTTTTACTCTTATTCTTGTCACTGCTACTGTTACTGTTTCTAATTCCTTCCATATCCTAGTGTAAAATTCAATCTCCATAGCCTAGTACATAAGAGCCTCCACATAAGGCTGCCCCTCCTCCCTCCCAGTCTGTATTTCCCATCCATCTGAACCACAGTGTGCACTCTGACAACACTAAACTGCTTATAGAAATGCTGTCTCAGACTTACAGGCTTTAACTCATGTTGTGCTCCCTGGAAACATTTGTCCCACCTTTTCCTGTTTCTAACTCTTACTCACCTTTCAGATCTTTCTACACCATCATCTCCTGTAGAAAGTGCTTCCAGAATCCCCAGGTTGGACTAAGTGTCCCTCCTCAGTAGTCCCATCACTATTACTATTATTTTAGGAGGTAGTGGAATTTTTGATGAAGAATATGAATTTTGGAATCATCGGCTTGCCATGTATCACCTGGCTTTGCCACTCACCAGCTGTGTGACTGTGACCAAATCTCCTCACCTTTTTGACTTCAGTTACCGTCTGTAAAATAATATAACGCTACCTGCATCATGGGATTGTATGGCTAAAATGTCATCAAAAATGTGAAGTGTTTAGCATATAAGCCTGACGATAATAACAGCAGGCATCTATTGAGTGTTTATTATATACAGTAGATGTAAAGAAGGTTAAAATAGTAAAATAATAAATGGTGCATTTCATTATGATTCGAAGTTATAAAGCTCTGGAATTTCAGTAAATAATCTTCCTTAAGGATGACGGGCATTGAAAACAAAAGCTACTCAAACTCTGAAGAGGAAATTCTTGTGCTATAGAAGTTACACCGGAAACTGGATTTCCTAATCAACTGCGCTTCAGCCTTTACGTCAATATATATAGGCCACGGTGGACCATTAGACGATTCAGAAAGAGCAAGGAATCTAATGTATTCAATCCAATGTATGGTACTTCATCCAGGCTACTGTGGAGTTTGAGAAATTCTCTCTGCTCTATATCATGTATGTGACTGAATAATACAAGGTAATCCTCTATTTTCCTTATAACAAGATTGTTCAAAAAGTTTTTCACCAACTTGAATAGACATAGACATAATTTTAGATCATATATCTGCTTATTTGATATGATTAGATGTTTTAGTCACATTAATAAATTTGGAAATAATAACATATTTTTTTGCCATCCACAGTTCATAAAACAATTTTGTTTTCTCTTCACAGACATTTTTGCCATCCCCATAGTCACTGTGATTCATTTATCTCTTTATCAGAGCCCATCATCTTTATTTCTATTTCAATTGTTAAAAAAAAACGCTCTTCTTGAGCACATGATACTGATACAAAAGTTTTATCCCAACCTACAAATGGTCATCTACATAACATTAAAAAAATTGTTCATCCTTCCTACAGATGTATAGTTGAGCTAGTCACAACATAACACTTGCTTTACCTTTAAAAAATTTGTTTACAAAGACAGCAAAACTTGATTATGAAATCTATTACTAGGAAACAAATCCTTTTTTAAAAAAAAAGTATATAAAATATTTTAGCCTTTTTTATTTCTAGTTCGTTAAGTGACGTCTATAAGCATTCAAAACTAGCTTGAGGCCCAAAGATTGAGGCAAATATGGCTTCCCTAAGTATAATCTGTTGTTTGAAAAAAATTGAGAAATTGAGAGATTATATCATAAGGACTTTTGTGTAAGGCAAACTCTATAATGAAGGATAATTTTGAAGGAAACATCTGACCTTACATTTAGGAACATATTGATATAAATCTGTCTTGCCACTGCATTCTCATGTGTCACATGTAGCACTTTGCTTTATTAGTGCAAGAGAGATCTCAACAAATTCCACCCTCCGTCTCTCCAAGACAACCTATCAGCCTCTGCCTGCATTTCTAAATGTATTACAACTTCACAGATTCTTTCTTCCCATCTGAACCAAAGATCATTTCCATGTCATTATTTAGAAGATTCTAAAATAGCATGATATCTTTTAAAAATAGATTTAAGCATTTCCCCCTGTTGAGGTTCATCTTCCCACCTGCAGCACCTTTGCACATTCTGCTTTTACTCAGATCCTGTCATCTAACCATCCTCCATTTGTGCTGTTATAATGTAGGCTTCCCTGTAGAATCAGGGTTCCACTCATTATAGAGTTTTCTCTGAAACCCTCTGTATTAATTAGATGGATGATACTTTTTTAGTAAAATGTACCTCACAACTTTTGATTACAATTCATGTTCTTGGATGATTACCCTAAGTATAAAGCAGTCCTTCGAGCTAACACGATTATGCAACAGCAATATCTTTAACTTCAAGGGAAAAAATCTGGTCCTGTTCCATGTTAAATGACATAATTTTTGGTTTTAATTCCTGATTTTCTATTTCGTAACAGTTATCCCTTATATCTAACTTAGATAAAATCTTTAACCCAAAGGCAGTGCAATTTAATGAAAATGGTCTTACCTGTTTTCCTTCAATTTTGCAATATTTTTATGCTCCAAATTCATGTCTTTGTCATTGCTTTTTATTTCCTGTGGAAGTACTTATTTGAAATGATAACAGCCTTAAACAGGAATAGAACTGATGAATATTTTGCTTTGTGGAGAAGGGTATTATTAGACTTTCTCCTCTAGGCTAAAAGAAAAAAATCAAGGTCATCCTAGACATGAAAGTGTCTCAGAGAAACATTTTTATTATAGCTTTGACTTACTCAATCCAGAAAGCCTATCACTAATAAATACAATTAAAAAGCATGCGGGAAGAAACGAGGTTACCTCTTCCCCAGTCACCTGATTTCTATTCCACTATTGCCCTGTATTCTACAGTAACATTGATTACACTTTACTATGATTTGGAGTATGTCACGTTTTACTTTGCATGGGGTAGCACCTGCTTTAAGCTACTAGGCCTTATACACCCAATTTTGATATTCATTTTTGATTTTAGATTATGTTAACTCATAAGAGATTTCCTTCAAGTGACTAGCATTTGAATGGGTAAAGTGAGTACAAAACTATTCTCTTCTCTCATTATTTATTTAGTTTGCTTTTTATTTGCTGGAAAGCTTAGCCCTCATAACAAGGGGTAGAGGCAGAACCTAAGTAGGAACTCTGATAACGACCCTTCCAACCTGTAAGAGGAACCACTTGGCCCCATAACAGCTCAGAACACTGTGAGCCTCATAAATGCCTGCCAATAGCCTCCACAGAACAGACCCTTGCCTTTAAGGAACAGTGGGAGAGCCATCATCCTATTTAAACTAGGGCAAAAAGGCAGCCATTTGTCTTCTCCTTCAGAGCCAGCAATTTTTCCCTGTAATAAATTACTTCATTCCACAGCTGGAGTTACAGAGGTTAAATTCACAGCTAAGTACAATCCTTTACTCGTTACAGCACCTTCCAGAGGATTCTATTTTATTAGCAAAAACATCATTTTGAGTCAGCAATAAACGTGGAGATGTGGTCATACAAAATTACTAGGAATAACGGTGAGAGTCTGATGTGGAAAATAGAAATTATTAAATCATAAGTATTTCTTTATTTTCCCCTAAATTTCAAATAAAGTAATAAAACATTTAACAAGGGTGTTTTTGTATCACCATGTTCATTTTCTTCCTATGAATCAATCCTTGGTCCTCTTGTCTTCTTGTTTTACACCTGCTTTTCCAAGCTGACCCTATTTATTTACTATGGTTCTGAGTGCTGATGACCCCATCCCTGTACTTCTGCCACAAATGATTCCTCCTTGAACCAAACACCTGTAAATCCAACCGCTCGGTGGACATTTTTGCCCATAAGTCTCACAGATATCTCACACTTCACATATTCAAAACTAATTTTACCAGATTTCTCTCAAAATTAGAAACTCTTCCCCATAATTCTTATTATTTATCAGCAGTACCCATCTAATCAGTTTTATGGTTAATTTTCTTTCAGCTTGACTGGCCTAAGGGATGCCCAATCTGGGAAAACATTATTTCTGGATGTGTTTGCAGGTGTTTGTGGAAGTGACTAGCATTTGAATGGGTAAAGTGAGTAAAGAAAATCTCCCTCACCAATGTAGGTGGGCATTGGACAACAAGTTGAGGTCCAGAGAAGAACGAAAAGACACAGGAAAGGTGAATTTGCTCTCTGTTGAGCCGGGACATCCATCTTCTCCTGCCCTCAGACATTGGCACTCTTGGTTCTCAGGACTTTGGATTCAGGCTGAATTGCACAATTGACATTTATCATTCTCTAGCTTGCACTTGGCAGATCGTGGGACTTCCTGGCTGACTCAAGTCATTGTGGAGACTGAGAATCCCATTGGTTCTGTTTCTCTGGAGAACCCTGACTAATACACTGGTAAAGTGAACAACAACAAAAAATATGTGGGAGTTACCAAAAGTTTTCCCTCTCCCCTCACTCAATACCCAAACACCTTAACAGTCACAAAGAACTGTTCATTTTATTTCCTTAGCATCTATGACATCCTTTCCTTCCTGCCCCATGGCTACTACTCAATTCATCAACTTTTAATTGAACAACTGTAAAAGTCTGTGTTATGAACCAAATGTTTATATCTCCCTAAAATTTGTAAGTTGAAGCCCTACCTCCCCAGGTGGCTGCATTTGGAATGAAACCCCTAAGGAAGTAATAAAGGTTGAATGAGGTCATAAAGGTGGGTACCAATCTCGCAGGATTAGTGTCCTTATAAGGATACACATCAGAGCTCTCACTCTCTCTTTCTCCACAAACACACACAGAAGAAAGGCCACATGAGGACACAGTGGGAAGGTAGCCATCTGCAAGACAGAAAGAGAATCTTTACCCAGAATGGAATTGGGCAGCACCTTGATCTAAAACCTGTAGCCTCCAGAACTGTGAGAAGATAAATGTTTTGTTGTGTAAACTACCCAGTCTTTGTTATTTTGTGATGGGGACCTGAGCAGACTAATACAGTCTCCAATAATGGTCTCTTCTTCAATATCACCCATCACCATGTCCAATTTGAAGCACTGTTCCTAGAGTGACCTTTATAAAAATGCCATTTTGATCACATTTTTCATTTCCTTAAAGGAAAAAAATAAACTTATCAACGGCTCCCTCTATTTCTAGAGTTCACTGAGTTTCCTCTGTGACCTGG
>NW_006434369.1:1641111-1660345 GCF_000325575.1 Pteropus alecto
TTTCCCTACCATCTCTACCCACCTCACCTATACTAAACTTATATGCCTGAATATGCCTCTCCTGTCTCCTGCTCTGTCTGTTACCCCTACCCTCTGACCCTCCCCAAGGCCTAAGACTGGTGAAGATCTGTTCTTCACCCTAGGTTCTCCTTCTCATTGGAGTCTTTCCTGATCTTCAACATGCAAGGAATTGAACAATTCTCATGCTTCATATGACCACTGTACCTAATTCACTTCTCGATTCCAACACTTACACACTGCCTGGCAGTGTTTCTACATGTCTTCCCTACTAGGTCCTGTGCCTCACTTATTGTTGCATTTCTAATGCCCATTAGAGTGCCTAGCACGCAACTGGCACCCACTGTTTGGTTAACTAGAAGAATGATGCAAAAAAACTGGGAAAAATATCAGGACAGTATATTTCCTCCTACGATATCACAAACATATGACCTTATTTTATTCTGATGACTTTGATCTTGCTAGAATTATCTCATCACTCCAATCTGTAAAGATTTGGAAGGAGGGCACTTATGTCTTATGATGGATCCACCAATCACAAATTCTGTACTTTCAACTAAGTAATTGATTTCATAAAGGGATTAGTAATTCCTGGTGAGAGCCTGAGAAAGGATATTAAAAATCTCCCTCTACTTTAATATAGTCATTATCTAATTATTTTACCTGCTTCCTTGTTCACCTAACTCTTCTGCCATCCAATCCACTACAACCTTTTTCCTTAAACCATATTTGCCTATGGGTAAACCTAGAAAAGAGAATATCCCACCCACTGTGTTATACATTAATTGGTAAGGTTATTGATTCTTCCCCTACTCCCTCCCTTACTGATTCTGATATACACCAGTATTCAATCTGCATACACTTGGCATTGTAAAGTTTACTGTAAGTGCTTTAAGTATTTTAGGTATACTTTTAAATTGAATTTGAGCTCAAATTATATTTCCATTATTTTTATTATATGTGAAATTGAAACTTCAAAACAGATTCTCAGTGACCCCTTGTAGAATGTGCCTTGGTGTGTTATGCCATCTGCCTCTCCTGAAGGCTATCAAAGAACCACAGATATTAAAGCTATTTTTGTGTCTATTGTAGCCATGTTGCCAAGGACATTTTTCACTGTATCATTCCATGTCCTCTTTATGTGAATCTATAGAAATATTTCATACGTTTTAAGATCATAAAACGTGTTTCATTTATAGAGTGGTTTTAATCTTATGGTTAAGTCCAAAAATTAAGCAGAGTCCCTCTTTGCTTTGTTCCTTAGATATGTAAAGCCCAATTTACTGTTCTTCTCTAGCATCTACTCAAGATAAAAAAGTAAATGTGTTTGTATGTGTCATCTTATCCCTGGCTTTATTAATTTAGTTTTTCTACCTTTATTTTCTACCCAACAAATTATTTAAAAATTCAGTTTTATCTTTTCCATTTATGTAAAATGTAGCATATGAATCAGGGCATAAATAATTTCCTGTCTCTTTTTACGAATATGGAAGTTAAATGCCCAAAGATGATAAATTTAAGTAAAGGTGCTTTAAGACTGATTAACCCAATGATACTTAGCTTTTCAGACAATCCTTTTGCATTTGCTAGCTATAATCACAAGTGTGGCCTGGTTTGAAATTATTTTGATCTGACATGTGTATTAAATTATTTTTATATTCAAGGTCTGACTATATAATGCCAAAACATTTGAATAGAAAGTAAAACATTTTGATTATCTTAGTGTTGGTCATACTTATCATCACTGCTTACTTGCAGAGAAAGCAAACATTCATGTGACTGACTACGGTTCTTTTCACTCATTATACAAAAGTTTTAGCGACACACCTGTAAACTAAAAGTCCAATTGTCAAGTGTCTAAAGAATGTTAACTCGATACCCAGGATACCCAAGTTCTAGTACTGCTGACGATACTAAGACTATAGTGAGACCTTAATTTTTGCATTTCCATATTCTAAAATCTGTAAAACAAAGATAATGCCTCCTGGGTTAAAAGCACTTTGAGAAATATGAAGTGCTGTATGATTATTAGAGAATGGCTCTGAGACAGAAAATATGTTATTATCATATCTACATAGTAATACTTTATATGCAAAGCTTCTGAATTCTCTTAAGTAAAGCAGGCCACAGGAAGCATAACTATACATCCACATGCAGGCTCATAAGTTTAAAAAAAAGAACTGCAGTACCTTAGCATTTTAGTGAGAGATAAGGAATTGGGATTATTTCTTAGAGAATCCCCAGATTCAACCAGCCGACTTCCACTTTTCCTGGGGAATGGGGGGAATCACATCTCCATTTTATATATATATATATACACACACACATACATATTTATGATTTTATGTGTGTTTGTATGTATGTTATGTATTACTGTGGCAAAATAGAAATAACATAAAATTGACCATTTTAAACATTTTTAAGTGCCCCAAATTCAATGGCGTTAGGTGCAGGCACATTTTTGTGCAACCATCACCACTACCCATTTTCAGAAGTTGTTGATCATCCCAAGCAGAAACTACCTATTAAACAATAACTCCTCATTGAACTTCTACTTTTGAAGGCACCATCGATTTGTCTTTGAGCACACACGTAGCATTTTAGCTACCACACACAGGGGTAAACTTCATTCCACATAGGCTTCCCATTTTCTCTTCCTTGAAAAGTTGCTTTTTATCCAAGCAATGGGTTATTTTTCTCCTATGCTACTAATTTTTTAAAACATATCAACTTAAAAATGCCTTTCGCTTGCTTTGATGTTTTGAACATAAGTGAGACTATAGCATCAGAATTCAGTCCTTAGCTTAGCCCATTAATGTGCTCTGCCAGTAAACTAATCTCACAACCTTGACTACCAGCACTCCAAGAGGCACTGGCCTTGCTTGCTCCATAGTGACACTCTGCTTTGACTTTGGTCTTGTCCACTCTGAAGTACGTGTGACCTGGGTCACATGGAGGACAAAGTGAAACCCTATGGATAAAACAGTACAAACTCACTTGAAACTCCAGTTCATTTATGAGGACTAGTACATTAAATAGAGAAAAATCAATTTCAGGTATATTCTATTCTATAGTATTTACTCTTATGTACATGGGCTGGCAGATAATAGTACATATTAAATGTTTGTTGAAACAAATTCAGAATAAAATTCTTCTTTTGGACAGATTTTATAGTAATATATAAATGTATAAGAAAGCTAGGAAATGTTGGAAAAATGAGGAAAGAAAATTGTTTACTATGAGCTAATTATATGCAAGATAATTGTGCTGTCTTAATGTTCATGATTTCATTAAATCCTTACATTAACTCAGAAAAGTAGGCATTATCCATCATGCCTACTTCTTGAAGAGGCTAAATTTGCTCGAGAACATAGAGTAGTAAGGGGCAAAATGAGAATTTAAACCCAGACATAATTCACTTAAATTTCCATCTATTTTTCATTTGTATACATTATATTCTAAAGTACAAACCAACAGTACATTATTCAATCTTTTTCTTTTCTGTGAAAGGGGTAGTTAAACTTCGAGCTCTAGCTGGCAATCTGTGCAATGAAAGATACAGGAAAGTTAGAGAAACAGATGGGTTAGAGAGTGATCTGAAATACTCCAATCAAGTGTCCCTCAAACACCTTCTGAGCCTCTATCATCAGGCTTGATATATTTCAACTACCCTATTCTAGAAAATTGTAGCATTTACTAACATTTAATATTGTTGTACACCCTTTCTTGGTGTTTTTCAAGATTTACTTCAATATGGCTGATAAATAGCCCACATATGCTAGGGAGAAACAACCCTTGAGTGTCTGGAATTTAAAATGGAAAACTGCTAACAGGACTTCTGGGACCAAATCGATTTTGGAGTGATAATATTATCATAATTTAGATACATCAGTTTCAAAAAAGAGGCTGGTGATAAAAAATAATTTTAGCACATATAGTACAGAATATGGGGCATAAACTATATTTAACAACAGATAAGTTTTAAGTTTCTAAAACATGTTTTAGAAACCATTATTTAAAGTATATAGTAATTAAATAAGCACAAGAATGTATTAAGTGCCCATTGTCATTATTACATCAACTGAAAACATCAGTTGATGGTGGAAAATATAACATTGAACATGGAAAATTTTGAACTTAAAGACAGTGAATACATTTGCTCATAAAGTCTTACACCAAAAGTCAGAATTATTCATTATGCTTGTGGTTTCATACTAGACAAAAAAGTCTTCATGCAATTTTTAAAAATGATGTTTGTATTTATAAGGAAATCCTTGTGGATATGCAGTTAGGGGTATGTCAAATGTCACCTATCTTTCATTGTATTTTCACCTGCAGAAACCCAAAAGAAAGACTACCAGCTATATAGCTTTTTTTTAAAAAAAGATCTATCCTTGTGCCCTGCTTGCTTTTGCTAAATCTTTTCTTCATGAATTTTTCTTTTAACTTGTAAATCTGGAATTCCTCCTTCTCAGAGGTAAAATGCCTTTCTTCCATTAAAATTCTGTGATTTTCAACACATTTTCTCCCAGTCGTTATAATCCGTACCTCTATGTCTATATGGCATTGGCTGAAACACTTAGGATGTCACAGTCAATGTAGCCTTTCACAGTTCAGTGGATTATAGAATCACCATGACCAAGACCATGGAACATCACTCTGCAGTGGCTGCAATGGCAACCTGTTTTTCCAACAGAGGATCTCGAAGTTCCAACAATATGGCAGACTGGGAGACCAAGCTGATGTTGTATACCCCTCTCCCATCACCATTACAAACAAATAGAAATAATGCACATGAACATTCTTGAAAGAATAAAAGGGAAACTCCAAAGTGCCAGAGAGAAAGAGAGAACTTCAAACAGGGCAATAAAACTTAAGGACACAGAGACTCAGAAAAGCAGAAGACGTCCACAGGGCTTTTTTGTGCTGTGACAGGAAATGTGACCTTTGCCGTGCAATACTGTAGCTATAGCTGATCTCTGCATACAGCTGCTCATACTAGGAAAGAGGAGCCAGAAAAACTCTACCCTCCCACTAAGAGACACACCAGAAAACTTTTTTCACCAGTCTACAGATCTGGTGCATAAAAAAGTCTTGTGAGAAACCCAAATGCCAAGGTTGCACCATGTATGGATAAACAGTCTACATTTCTATTACTCATTATCTCAGTCATTTCTGATGCTATAACAAAATTACCACAGACTGGGTGGCTCAAACAGTTCTAGAGGCTGGGAAGTCCAAGACCAAGGTACTGGCAGGGTCAGCGTCTGGAGAGAGTCCATTTCCTGGTTCACAGATGACCATCTTCTCTTCATGTTCTCAGATGTTAGAGAAAGAGTGAGAAAGCAAGCTCTCATGCTTCTTATAAGGACACTAATGTCCTTCATCATGGTTCCACTCTCGTAGTCTAGTCATCTCCAAAAGGCCCCACTTCCAAATACCATCACTTTGGAGGGCTTAGAATTTCAACATAAGAATTTTGGAGTATACAAACATTCAGTTCATAACACTCATATGATGCAGGAATCTCAAGCTGAGAAATTAACATAAAATAGGTACTAAATCAGTGAAAACCCTGGGATAAGCACTCGTTAGGGATACTCACAAACCACTCACACTTGTCTCCCACCACAGAGAATACAATCTTTGCTGAATATGAGCTTAAAAATAAACAGAGGGTGTAAACTGATACAGTTTAAATAAAAGTATAAAAGAAGGAACTGGAACCATAAAGAATAAATAGAACAGTAAGGGGGAAAAATAAGCAAATTGAAAAACAATAGAACTTTTAAAAATGAAGTTATAATTGGATACCTTAGTTTGAGTTCTCCCAGAAGCAGACTCTTGGACAAAATGCAAGAGCTAGTAGTATATTAGCGAAGTGCATGGAACAACAGGAGAGTAAAAAAGTGATGATGCAAGGAGGAGAAACCAGCCAATAAGAGGCATGTTAACCCTGCTTCCATAGTGGGGTACTCAGCTCAATGGCATGGATATGCAGTTAGGGGTATGTCAAATGTCACAAAATGTGGTACAAAACACAAGTCTGAGAATTAGCTCACCTGAGGGGCAAGGGAGTTGGCTATTTATATAGCAATTCTTGAGTATCTTAAGTAAGCTAGTGGAAGGGGTGTTTATTTCCCAACATTTCCAGCCTGCTTTTCCAGGCGGGGTGAGGGGGTGGGCGGGGTAGGCTAATACTGGCAGTTGGAAGCGTGCCAAAAACAAATAATTGGTTCCAGGTGGGGTGAGGGGGTGGGCGGGGTAGTGCTAATACTGGCAGTTTGAAGCCTGCCAAAAACAAATAATTGAAAGGTTTCAGGTAGATGAGTGAGCCACTGATGCTACACTTAGTTAAGAAGAGACAGGAACACAGCTAAAGATAAACATTATAAGCTGAAAGAATGACCAAAGGAAATATGCTAGAATTAAGCAGGAAAATAGAGATAAAATGTATGAAAGAAATTAAAAGATTTCAAGGCTAAAATGAGAAAGATATTTAGTAAGTAATCTTCTGAAAGAAAGTATAGGGAAAAAATGAGAGAAGCAATTTATATACTATATAAATTATATATTTATAAATTTATAAAAATATATTTTATAAATAATTATATATTTATAAAAGTAATGTTTATAAGCTCCTGAGTATTAGTTTTGATGAAAGATGTGAATCAACAGAATCCAGTTCTCAAAATAAATAAAAATAAGTCCAGATACAACAGCAAAAAAAAATATGTATTAAAGCAACCAGAGAGAATGATAGAAATATGTACACAAAAAGGAATGACAATAAAAGGAATAGCAAATTTCTCATTAGCAACAATATAGGAAAAGATGGTTTAACAATATCGTCAAAGTGGTCAGAGAAAATAACATAGAATTCTATACTCAGTTTAACTATCATTCAAGAATGAAGCAACACAAGACATTTCAAACCTACAAAGACCTAGACAGTTTGTGATTCACTAACTTATTTTAAGAAGGAAATGTCACTCGATGGAAGGAGCAAGACTCAAATGCAAAGCAATTGCTATGCATTGAGGAAAAAAAAAGCATTGACAATAAAACCAAAAACAATAGTAAAATTTGATTATCTGGGAGTTTAAAACTAAGGGAAAACCATATAACATCTAATATTAGAGGAAGAGATTGAAATTAAGAGTTCTAACAGGGTTTGTGCTGTTTAGGAGGAGGAGGGTAGAGGTAATTGATTAATTTTAGACTTTAAGTAAAATATAAATGTGATAAGTGAGGGTAGGATTTACATTATCTGATTTCAAGACTTACTCAAAACTATGGTAATCAAGACAATGTGGGTTTAAAAAAAAGACAGACAACCAGATCAATGGAACAAAATAAAAAATCTAGAGAAAGACCTCCATTTATACAGTCATTTGATTTCCAACCAAAGCATCAAAACAATATGGAAGGGAAAATCTTTTACCACAAATGGTGCTGAAATAATTGGTTACTGCTATGGAAAAAAGAACAGAAATTAATGTAACGAAAACAAAGACATTACCAAGACGATCAACAGAGAAAGATCTTGACTATGCTAATACTAGAAAAAAGAGAGAAGACAGGATATATATATATATTATATATATATACATACATACATACACACACACACGCACACACATATATATACACACACACATATATATATATACATATATATAGCTACATTTTTTATAAACATTGTGAGAAAATATTAGGAAAAATTTTATGTCAATGAATTTGAAAATATAAAATTGGAAATCATCTTATAACACAAAAGGTCAAAATTGGTTCATAAAGGGAAGACCTGAATTCATCTGTAATCATTTATAAAATTAAAACCATAAACATAAATCTATTCACAGAAAAAGGCATCAGAGCCAAATGATTTTATAGTGAGATTTTACTAAATTAAAAAAAAAAAGCTACATTTTTTATAAACTATTCCAGAATTGGAAAAAGTGAGCAAAGACCACACTTTGATTTATAAATTTAGTATTCCTTTAATACCAAAATTGACAAAGGACATTGTAAGAAAGGAAAACTGTAGTTTAATCTCATTTATTAACATAGATCTAAATATCCTAATGAAGCATCAGAAGATTTAATTTACCACTGTATTTTAAACAGTGACAACAGGTATGGTGTAGTAGAAGAATACACAAATCCTGTAACATTAGAAAAATCTGTTAAAGTTATTTAACAGAATAACAAGTTAAAAGGAATAATTATCAGATCTTCTTGATGATTTCAGAAAAACAATTACTAAAATTCTAAATCCATTCATAATAAAGCAAACTACTTAGCAAATTAGGAATGGATTGGCCTTTCAACATAATAAAGGATATCTTAAAAAAACAAAAACTGTACTAACATCACATATAATGATAAAATGTAAGAAGCTTTTTCTTAATCGTCAGAAAAAAGATAAGATGGTGATCTCACAATTTCTCTTCAACATTGTACTAGAAATCCTACATCAAACAATGAATATATATATATATATATATATATATATGGTTATGGAATTTGATCTTGGCATCTACTACTCTTAATGCAAGAGGAGAAATAATTTTAGGAGACATCATCAATGTCTTCGTTTAGGAGAGTCTCTGGCTAAACTACCAGTGGGGAGATGAAGGCTTGGGCCAACAGGAGACAAGACAATGAAAAATAAAAGTAGCTCAACACCTCTCTGTTTGAAATAAAGTGTTTGGTTCTGTGAAATGCGACTGGAGAGGAGAAAATGGGATAGCAATACTGCCAGAAGCCAATGCCCATATTTAGAAAGAGTCAAAGGATCTTTGGGCCAGGTGTTAATATGCCATTCTAAGATATTTGAACTTTCTTGACTTAATCTCTGTCATTACAAAATTTTTGTAAGGACTTCTACATATGGTAATGTCTTCTGGGATTGATTTATTTGTGTGTGTGTGTGTGTGTGTGTGTGTGTGTGTGTGTGTGTGAAACTTGAAGAAGGAGGAGGAGAAGAAAGAAAGAAGAGGAATAAGAAGAGGAAGAAGAGGAAGAAAAGGAAGAAGAAGAGGAAGAGGAAGAAGAGGAAGAAGAGTAAAGAAGAAGAACAAGGAGAAGAACAAGGAGAAGAACAAGAAGAACAAGAAGAACAAGAACAAGAACAAGAACAAGAACAAGAACAAGAACAAGAACAAGAACAAGAACAAGAACAAGAACAAGAACAAGAACAAGAACAAGAAGAAGAACAAGAAGAAGAACAAGAAGAAGAACAAGAAGAACAAGAAGAACAAGAAGAACAAGAAGAACAAGAAGAACAAGAACAAGAACAAGAACAAGAACAAGAACAAGAAGAAAGAAATTCCCTATCTGGCTCAACATGATGCAGAGCAATGAAAACAATGGACAGTCTCAAATCTAAAATAACAGCATAAAAAGGAGCCCGGAACTAGAGAAGACCATGATAGCCTAAGTCCCCTGAAAAGTCACAAACATTTGGCACATTACATAGCAAGGGACATGGAATAGGGCCTGGTCCAGCAGTTTTAGGAAGATGTTAAGGGTCTAGGAAACCATGGTGCTGCAGTAACAAAAGATTCTAGAAAAAAATTGCAAAGTAAATGTGAAAAACGTTTACAATCTGATTCTTACTAATTGTGAGGCCGATTACTTATATGATCTGTTTCTCAGGAAAAGGAAAAGTTCTGAAGTGTGTTTAAAGGATTTCACTGGAAACACTAGAATTCATTTATAGAGAAAGTTCTAATTTTCTCTTACGCTTTTGAAATATTTCATCTGAGTGGAAAACTATGTAGAGAATAAATATAAAAGAAGAAAACAATTTCTTCTGGGACTTTTAATTTCTCAGTGACTAAATATTTTACACAAGAATACCTAGACGGTCGAACTAATGTCAAAGTATAAATTAGTTATCTTAAAAAGTGAATTCCATAGTAATTGTTTTGCTTGAACATAGAATAACTTAAGGATTTTAATATGAATTACAATTTTCATTATGATCAGAAGGGACTATTAATATTCTGTTGCTATTTTTAGCATTCAAATCTCATAATTCTATAAAATTAGATTATAACAGTAGAAACATCAGCTCTAGTCAAATCAATTATGGCAATATAAATATTCTGGAGTTACAGTAACTGTTTAAATGAACTGCTCTTTAAGTTGTTGCCAAAATATAAGTTTTATTCGAGTTCCATAAAATGTGTTCCTATTATTTGTGAAATATGATCATTTACTAATATAACTTTTCTGTTTATACTTTGCTTAACATCTCTGCCAAGATTGCACTGTGTTTTGTTTTGTTGGTCTTTTTTTTTATTTTTCAACAAACAGTATTGCTATATCAATAGGCCCATTGCTTTTTGTTATATTTTTACAATATAAAACAGAATGTTTAGTTTTTTAGCCAAGACTTCCTGATATGTTGTTGCAGCTGTATTCCAGAAAATTCCTAACACAGCTAGAAAAGAATTCTTCTGTTAAACACAGCTAATAGAAGTAATCTCATGCCTTCTATCACAAGTAAACCACTAAGTCACAATTTCTATACTAAAGCTCTTTCCAATGCAAATGGATATTCCATGCAGCAAGGACTCACATGTAATAAATACTTTATGATAATCAGTGAAGCAACTTCTATATAAATGTCTTAAATGCATTACTGTGGGGATTTTTAGAAGAGCAAGCAGCTCGCATATTCTTCTAGTGTAAGTATTTCAGGAATTTTTTTCCTTTCTCATCTCTCCAGCATTAAGCCGACTGAGTAGCACATGAAAGACTTCCCAGACCCAAATCACTAATAAAGGATGATAATCTTGATGTTGTAAAATGCTCCTGACTCTAAGTCAGTGTTCAAGTGTTCATAATGCATGAAAAATCCAAATATCAATTCAAATTACATTAATTTCATCACTGTCACTAAACTATGATATTTTCTATATTTTATCACTGAGTATATCATCTCACAGCTCCAATCCTCCTGACATCTTAATTCGCCTTCCATGCTCTGGTTCCTCCCCAACTACCATACAAGGCACACCTGGAATGGTATCGCTTCCGGATTAGCAATTACGCAGAAAATACTGAAAAAAGTAAAGTGTTATTAGACTTCCCACAAGAATGTGTGGCAAATTAAACTCACTTGGGAAAACAAATAAAAAACAAGGAATGTACCTAGAGAAATACAGGTTTAAACTGACTTTAGACCAAGACTTTGCTTCCTAGTGTTTCCATATCTCTTTCCCCACAACTTTTGCCTGGATGCCCTTAGGTTGACACTGCAGTTTGAGCTCCTTATCTAAGACCAGTAATCACAGTGTCATACAATCCATTTCATGTCTGCCTTCTTCCTTAGTAAAGCAGGCAAACAAACTCATTTCTCCCGGAACTGGGACAGACACCCCTTTCAAAATAACCAGATGAATCATGCCTACTTCATATCCTGAACAAATCTAGAGCCTCTTCCAACAGTCTATCAACAATAACCAGAATACATGCAGAACTAGCTTCTATCGTGAGCTCTCCTGTTAACTGTTTCAATTCCTGAGGACAATTTAAATGCCATGTCAATGAAATAGACACAATTAAAAAACAACACTTAAATCTCTAGTCTTTATTTACTCAAAACTATTAGAAAACCTCAGAAATTTATAAAAAAAAATAAAAAGGAAAAAAAGAAAGAACAGTGGATTATTTAAGATTCACTATTAATGCTTTCTCTTAAGATCTATACTCTTTCCATTTTATTTTATAGAAGTACTGAAAAAGTAATCATATCTTAGATTTTCCAATGGCTATTCCTTCTCAGTTTGGGGATTCATATAATGAAAAACTAAAACCTCTGTAAATGAGGAAGATTATTGAATACCAATATAATTACTGTGATTGCATATTAAATCTACCCCTGATTTTCCTGGCCAAAAACCATAAGTATAACAGGATGTGTTATATAACCCTCCTTGTCTGATTGAAGGAGTAAAAGGAAGCATATCAATTGTTATGAAGAAAATATTTTCCTGGTACTAAATTCCAAAGGAAAGCTTTTATAGATCCATGTACAAAGAGATTCTGAAATATATACAGGACAATATCATGAATTGCGGCTGGACAATTTTTTAGTAAACTTTTATAGGCCTCACTTTTTTTTAAACAACCTTATGAGAAACAACACTTTTACAAAATAGTATATGCATACTCAGTTCATAAGGGAAGGCTTGAACTAAGGCAATAGGAATGGAGAGGAAAGAATGAATAGGAATTAGTAGTGACTATTTGGAAATAAGGATTTGAAAGAGGAGATAGTGCAATTACCCTTCCTCTATTCTCCCTTAAATCCTGACCTTTCTCTAGGCAGTACCATTTCTCTAGCATCCTTCAACGAATTAAAAGTATAAAAAAAACCAAAACAAAACTAGTCCGTTGCCACAGAAATACTACTCTAGATCTCTGTTTCTCAAATTTCAGTGGCCATACACCATCCTCATGATCCTGCCATAACTGTATACTAACATTATCATTTATTTAAATAATTTTCTTTAAAGAAAATAACTTCTTTACTTAAATTTATTTTAAAATATTATATCATCACCATAACTATTCTATCACTTTTTTTTGAGAAATGATATTTTTACTCAAACATACTTATATTCCAATTCTGACTGAAAATCACACTGCCTCACTTTTAACTGCCTCACTTTTGTAAACAGAAATAACTATAAAATCAAATACTATGAAAACAAAGAATTGTTACTCAATTAAAACATAAAATAATAAAATAATAATCTTTAAGTAATGCCAAAGCTAATTGGGTTTCAAAAGTGCACACCTCAGTTTGGGGAAGAAAAGAACTGCTATTATTAATAATAATAATTGAAAATGAATATTCAGCTCAATATTTCTCAGTTCAAGACAAAGATGAGCTGATATCCCAAAGATATTTAATGGCTTTCTCAAGAAAGTTTAGGTACTGAGAATTAATTCCTGATAAAAAATTTTGTAAGTGTTTGTTCAACAATTTTGTTTTCCCTAGCAGTTTTCTAAAATGAATGCCCAAATCTTCTGAATGGGTCAGGTTATTTGGTAAAAGCCCAAACAGTGATTTCCAAATAGTTTTCTTTCCCTGAATCATTGCCATTTGGTTTGAGAAAATATTTATGAAAACCCATTATCAAGAGGCCTCCTCATAATTTTGAAAATATTTTCAGCAAGTTCTTCAGATGAAATTTCTAAAGAAACTACAAGTTTTTCAATAAGCATTGTCAGAAGAATGAATCTAAGTTTCAGAACTTGTTCCCAAGATCTTGAATTTATCCTGTCTTCTGCATGGAATATATAACACCTACCACTTATTGCACTCTTAATATGGGCCAGGCCCTGTGTTAAATGCCAGAAAGACATAGGTATAAGTATATAAATATAGATATAGATCTGGCATCTATTGTATAATTTTATTTTATGTATTATATATAATGAGATTTTACATATTACATATCAACATATGAAACAAGATTATATGTTATATATTCAATGATATTATAAAATATATCATATATATGTGATACATATAAAATCTCATTTAATTCTCTTTCCATGGAAACTCTAGGCTCAGAGATGTACTGACCGCATTCGTTCAATAGTCAACAAATATTCGTTGACTGCTTACTGTGTGACAGTCATCATTCTAGGCATTGAGATATAGAAACAAACAGAATAGACATCGTTCGGCCACTTGTATCCTTAAGATGGTTGAGACAAGAGAGGAAAATAAACAATATAATTTCTGATAATGATAAGCTATGAAGAAAGTAACTTATATACTAGAGATGGGTTATGGGAAGAAAGCAAGTTACATACCAGAGATATGTTGGGAGACAGTAGGAGAGAGAAGCAGGGGTTGGCTGAGAAGAGACATTTGAGCTGAGATCTGAAAAGTATAAGAAACAGCTATTGCAAAGCCCTCAAGACAAGAACAAGCTTGGCATGTTCAGAGAAAACCAAGAAATTATGACAAGTATCTACTGAGGAATTGAAAACAATATATTCAGTGTCATATAAGCCCTTGTAGCTATGTTGAGGAGTTTGGAGGTTATATACTCTGCGATGGAAAACATTTGGAGGGTTTTAGTTGGGGGAGCAACATAATATGATTTCATTTCAAAAATATCCTGCTAGGCAGAAGAAGGAAAAGAGACAAAGTTAAAAGCTTGTATATTGGCCCAGCAAGAAGTGATGGTGGCCTGGACTAGATAGTAAAATGAAGTAGACAGATTGGGGGATAGAGTCAGCTAGACATGCTGTGTGTGAGAAGATTCAGGGAGAGGGATAAGAAGCAGGAAAGACTCTTTGGTTTGGTGTGATAAATTCTCCTCCAGTTTCATAGCTGGTAAGTGGCAGAGCTAAATTTAAACCCAAGGTCTGATTCCAGAACTACTCTTCGCCCCATTCTTTCTTTTGGTAGCTGCTGTTTTGAAACCCAAAGCTACAGCCTCCCCTCTTCCCCAACCATTTAATCCCAAACTCCCAGTGTTGGGCCTTGATAGAGCGTGGGCTCTCCTCAAGCTCTGGACCTCAGACCACTCAGGGTATAAATTTTCAGAACCAGAGAGAAGGAAGTCTTAGCTGGTATTTGAGGATATGCAAAGGGGGCAGGGGTACCACTGAAGACCTGGTATCAGAGAGAGAAAACTTTACCCTTTCCTATCCCATTCTTATTTTTTCTGATATTCTCACCCCATAAACTCACCCTCCTTCCTCTGTCCTTTGAGGTCTCCCTGGGTAGCTATCCCCATCTCTTTGTGGGCTCATGTACCATATAAAGTCATCTTATCATCTCAGAGGCTACTATGGGCATACCTACCACTTTGGAGAACAATACTCTAGGCAATTTCTTCCATCTATGTGAAAGACAAAAAGAAGAAGAAGCAGAAAGTGGCATTGAAGAAGTCAGAGGAGGAGAGTATTTCAAAATTAGTTTCTGGTATCAAGAGAGATCTAGCAGTAAGAAAACTGAAGATGTCATTAAATTTGGTTAATGGAGGAAAAGCTTCAGAAGGTCAGACAGGCAAAATTGTATTACAGTGGATTAAGAGCTAAAAGAAAGGCGAAACAGTGGGGACATGCACACGTTAGACTTTCAGGCAGTCTGAGACAGTAACTGAAAAAAAAAGGGAGGTAGATC
The DNA here is from genome assembly GCF_000325575.1 of Pteropus alecto. Taxonomy (NCBI): domain Eukaryota; kingdom Metazoa; phylum Chordata; class Mammalia; order Chiroptera; family Pteropodidae; genus Pteropus; species Pteropus alecto. Next base: position 1,656,299 of record NW_006434369.1, read on the forward strand.
TATAGCTTGAGGGGAAAGCAGGACTAAGAAGAATAATTTTAATATAGGGAATATGTGAAAGCATTTTTAAAGCATTATGCAAATATAAGTGTTATTAATATTTGACCTTATCATATCCTACCTTTTACTTGTTTCTTTTTACCTCAATGCCCTATTTCTCCAAGCAAATTTTAAGTGAAATAATAAATCATGTTTAATATTTTTTGGTATTACCAATACATTGTCCTACACAGGGAGATCAGTGAAAATTTGATTACTAAAATATAAACTCAAAATATATGGACGTGTCCAGGACACTGATATGCATGACTACATATTTCACAATTAATTTGTTTACTGTACTGGATGTTACTTAAGAATAGATACTAAAACTATTTTTCTTTGTATTTGTCATAACACTTACCACAGAGCCTTGAACATAGTAGGTACACAATATTTGTTGACAGTTTTTAATTACTTATATGAGTTATCCTCCAGTTCTCACTTCAAATAGCAAATTGTCTTTTGGTAATAATCAAAATTACAATGTAATTACATTAAAGTGCATTCAAATATATGGATTATTTCACCCCTTTCCCAATAAAATCCAGATGCACTACTTCACCAATTAAACCACCCCTTTATCAAAGTTCCATTAATCTCCTGGAGGTACCACTGTGCTCATTAACTAAATGTCAGGTAGGCACAGAATCTACTTTGGATTTCACTTAATAAAACAGAGCAATTTAAAGTAATTACTCATATCTTGTGAAAAGAAGCCAATATGTAGCCAGTTTAACCTGCTAGAGATCTGTGGGTGAAAGAACCCATAAATGAGGAGAATTAGGAAAAGGAGCCTTATTCCCTTTGCCAAGGCTTTCAAGTCAAGCAATTATTTACCCTAAAAAAGGACAGGTTTGACTTTAGGAAAGCTTTAAAAAGCCATTTCAAATGTTTGTGGAATACTCAAAAAATGTTAAATTGCCCAATTCACTGCCTAGACTTGGCTTATTTATCTGAAAACTTATTTTAGTAACTATCTGAATTAAAATCTTCCTTTTAATCCAGTTTCCCACATTAATGTGCCTTGCTTTTCAGAATTATGAACAGTGCTTTATGTCATTTGCAATAGCAAAGAAAGATGATTAAACATGACTTTCCACATAGTAATTTTTAATATATGGATTATCATTTGGACTTATTTTAATTCTGTATACTTACACATTATTTAGTATACTTAAAAATGTTCCTAAGAAAGAAATGAAATTAGGCCACTTTTGTCAATAGGCTAGTTATTATAATAGATAATCAGGAAAATTTAGATGCTGCTATATTATTATACAGAAAAAATAATTTATATAATATTAAATATTATGAAATGAGTTTATCCCACAACTTAAAAAGTTACCATAATTAAAGAATTGAACAAATAGACCCAATTTTGAGATATTTAGAGTCTATAATTCATATTATCTGAAGGCCAAATAATAGGTTTCTCTCATCTGAAAACATCATCTGTTAACCAATGAGGTTAATTAGTTACTTAAAGAAGAGAAAGATGATCACTATTTACATTTAGTGTACCTAGATAGTTTTTATGTCTTTTTAAACCTTCACAACATACTTCTAAGATGAATGCATTTCTTATTCTGCAGATGAGGAAAATGAATTTTCAATGTATAAATGACTCATCTAAGAGCAAACAATTAGAGGAGACTTTGCTGTGTGTTTGCCATCAATGTCTAGGGATTTGATCTCAACAAAATGTTTTTGATTAAACAAACAAACAAGCAAACAAGCAAAATGATGTTTCCACTATAATCAAAATATTTCTTTTCCCTACCAAAATATGACCTCAAACAATCATTTGTAAATATCTTTAATTTTTTTCCTTTTTCTCTAAACAAGTTACCAAACTCATTTTCTGTCTTAACTAGTTGCCTCATTTATGCCATATTCAATGGGCATATATTAATGGCCAATTCAAGTGGGGTGCTTACGGGGACCAATAAGGCAAATAGATGGCTATAAAATAAAGACTTTGATAGTCACAGAGTAATAGAGATCACATCAGAGGTGGCCTAAACCAGACATGTGGATAAGGCTGCCCCGAAGAGGGAAGACTATGCTGATTTCTAAAGGAAGAGTATTATCCAGGTGACGAATTGGAGAGGGCATATCAGGAAGTCAGACTATCATACCAAGAACACAAAAGTGAGAAAGCTTGGTATATTCTAGTAACTGAAAATATTTTAGTACTGCTGGAGTATAGAAAATAGACTTTGGGAATAAAGGGGAATTAATAAATGACAGTAGGGAACTAAATCAGGACCAGTTCCTAAGGCAGAGTAAATCATGTTATAATATTTGAACCCTCCTGAAGGTAATGCAGAAGCATTAACCAATTTCATCCAACCAGGAGAGTGAAATGATTGGATTTAAGTTTTAAATAGATCATGCTGGGGAAGAGTGTGATGAATGGACTAAAATGGAGGGGCAAGACTCGATAGGAGAACAGTTAAAAGATTTCCACACTGTCCAAGGCTAGAAGATGATAAGGTACTTGACTATGTTAGGGGCAGCAGGGTTGGAGTGAAAGAGGTAAGTCCAGAGACGGGGAGAGAAGGTAGGCTGGAGAAGACTTAGTGAATCATTGGACATGGGAGTGAAAGAATGCTGAAGAAGGAATCTAGCTAGAATTGTCTCTTTCAATGACCTGCACCAGTGAGTTGACAGTAGTGTCATTCATCAAAAAGAGTGACAGTTAGAGAAAGAACTGTCTTGAGGGGAAGCCCAGGAGTTCATGTTTAAACACGTGAGTTTGAGATGGACGTGAAATATCCCCCATAAAGCTGTTTAGTATATCTGGAGTGCAGGAGAGGGGCTCGGGCCCTTAACCACAGATTCTAGGGGCCAAAGGTTTGTATATCATTTTTAAAGCCATGAATGTGAACAAGAACATGTTAATTGGGTGCTCTTATTTACAGAGAAAGTAGGGAATGGGATGAAAAGAGAGAACCACTGACCACCAATAGTTAAGGTGTCGTCAACTCCAGAAGACCCCCGAAAGCAAACATGGAGCAATGGAGACTTGGGAGAATCTAGTGTTGTAGAAGCCATGGGAGGAGAGCTTCCAAAAGGAGGACATGGTCAGCAGTGCCCGGTACTTCAGGGAGGGCCTATCAGATCAAGACTGAACCAAACACAACAGATTTAGCAACAGAGATGACGGTGACCAACACAATGAGAGCTGGGTCAGTGGAGTTGTGGGAATGGAAACCAGACTAAAGCTCTCATCTGATAGAATTTCCTGAATGAAACAAAGAAATCATCACTAACTCTTATTTGCTAAAGGCTCTGTGCCAATTACAAAGATTAAACTTTTTTCAAGCACTTTCATTTAGTGGGCAATTAAATACACAAAGTACTTGTACATGCCTTTTTTTAAATTACAGCTTTCATAATCTATTCACTTTCATGTACAAACAGGCTCACCTGTAAAATGGGTTTGCTGCAGCATCAGGTTAAAGCTGGACTTACATGCAAAAATTAGTGTTAACTCAAACCAGTTAACACAGTTCACATATATGGAATATGATTAGAAGAACCTAGACTATGATTCCAATTCTGATAATTCGTAGACAGTACAGGGATTCACTCCTATGTACATACAAATTAGAAGATTATTTTAATAGAATTAACTGTTTTTTAAATATTGGTACTGGAGGTTAAAATTAACCCCTAATATATAGTTAATTGTATTACATTAGGTTTTTCCTGGTAGAGTTTTCTCTCAGAGAATGTGATTTATTAACAAACATGCCTAAATCAGGGTAGTAATGATCCCCAACTCCTGTACTATTTCAAGGATTTCTTCTTTCTCAGTTTACTTATTTTTTTAAATAATGAAGGTAAGTGGAATTAATTTTTCTTGCCTTAATAATGTTCAATGACAGTACTTAAATTGTAGTCCATAGTTATAAATTTCAATAATATTTTAAGTACATATATATAAGAAATAAAAAGATGTGTGTATGGAAACAGTGTTTTTAAGAAAGTTTTTTCTCA
>NW_006434369.1:1660380-1667282 GCF_000325575.1 Pteropus alecto
GAAAGAGAAAGAAAGGAGAAAGGAAGAGGAAAAACTCTCTCTGTCCTTCCTGATTCTGGGTGTCATTTTGTGAGAATGAGATGCCTGGAGCTGCTAAACTCATTAATTTAGTCTGATGATGGCAGAAGAATAAAAAGAAAAGAACCTGAGTCCCTGATGACACTGTAGAGCTGTTCAATCAACCATGAACTTCTTGTTGGGTGACATAGTGATCATAATGGTTATCCATTTTTAAATAAGGTATTTGTTTCCTTTCAATTGAGAAAACTGATTTTTATACACAACACACACAAACACACACACACACATACAGTGCATTATGAACTGCAAGATTATATATTTGGTTCTCTAAGTAAGAATTTAATTTATAACTTATTCACTTATAACTTATTAATAAACAAAGGAAGTTTTAGTCATACCATTTAGATGCACCATTTAGTCAAAACTGCTCTCATAAAAGTCTGGAAAAGGCTATTCTGTTCAAACAGAAAAAGTAACGAAAGCTACTTTGATGAAAAATTAGGGTTGAAAATAGTCCCCATAAAAAAAAAAAAGCAGGAAATGAGTTAGAATTCTTAAAAACAAACATGGTTTTTGGCCATAGTGCAATTAAGTTATGGCATTTTAAAAAGAATCGATTATAACTAATAATAAAAGACACATCATGTTTTAAGTTTTATGTTCATGGAATATTAAAAGGAGAAAAAAACCAAAAAAAATTACTTCAAAATCTTTCAGTTAAATCAACCAATACAACTAAGCATGATTTTTGATCCACTATTATAAATTGTAACACCCTAAGAGGAATATATCACATTAACTCCAGTAAAGAGGTGACTATGGAATTGACTTAAGAATAAAGAATAGATTTTTTTCCCCGTATTTAGAGATTTTAATTAATTTTGAAATAGGTGCATTTCCCTTCTACACTAGTCTTTGAATAAATTAGAATTTCCCTTCTAAAGTGGAATTTGAATGCTGTTTCTGGTCTCAGTTCTTGTCAGGAAAATAATTCTTTAGCACAGTGGAAATGATAAGAAACTTGGGGAGTGGGTAGAAAGGAGACCTGCAGAATCATAATTATCCCACAAAGGAAAGCTAAGTAGAATCCAACATACTCTTTTAGAGATTAGGAAAGCAGATTTCAAATATTCAAAGACAAGTACAATTTAAGAAGAGAAATAGTGTAAGAGAACAGAGGACTCTCAAAATTGGAATCATTTGTGTTTGTATTATCAGAACTTGCATGAGGAAGAAAAGGTGAAGATAGCCTCAAGCAAGCTGTGTGCAAAACTTTTTGGTGTGCTCAGATTTAAAAGGGCACGAGCTGAAGATGAAAGCAGGAACATGACCAAGAATGGTAAGAGGAGAAGGGTACTGACCTGAAACAGATTCAGTAAGTTTGATGCCCAGAGGCCTCTGAAGCATATCCCTGAAAGCAAAAAGGTGTGTAGCTCAGAAATGAAGCACAAAAAGAAAGGGACAGGCCCATTGCTAGGTCTAGAGAAAACTCAGAACCATTGTGTTTCCATTTTGTTTCCATCATCACCATCAGGAGACTTCTCTCTAGAAAGAGAGCATGCGGGCTGAGAGCAACCAAGAGCCCTAATGGGGGATATAGGGAGAGATTGCTCTGCTCTTCACCCCAGGGTTGCATCTCTGAGGCCCCATGAGAATACCTGTCAGAGATTCAAAAGGCTTACAGATCACAGGACCACCATTGGGCGTTTTCAAGTGGTCGTGGTGACAGGCACAGGAGGGCAAATATCTTTCTTTTTCAAGAGGAAAGGGAAGTTAGTAAGATTAATCACAAGCCAAATGCTTTACATTAAGCTCCAGAAAAATTCAAGATTTCCATTTCATTTAACCAATTACAATCATTGAGAAAATAATTCAGCAATCACATGGAACCAAACTAAATGTAAAAAAATCACTACATGCTGGTTTCTTTTCTTTTCTTTTTTAATAGGAGCTACTACTCTGGTAGGTATGAATATTATATTTTAGGTAAATTCTGACTTCAGCAAGACATTTCACAAAGTCGTATAACATTCTCCAAGTCTCTTTTGAACCTAAGAATTATTGATTCTTTGAAAATGCATTTTGTTTTCTTTCGTTACTTCATTCTTGGCAAACTTTTATTACCTCGGATATTGGAAAATTCTTGTCAATTAATTCCAATTAAATTGCTATTCGAACTAATTGTAAGAATAAACATGTTGATCAATGTAAATGTGATGTTAAGGGAATGTTCATTACATAAGAACAACACATACAATTAAACACTTTCTAAAAATTACCTTAAAACTTAGGTCATACTTTAAGTTTTTTACGGAAAAGAGGGTCAGTTGTGGAATTACCCAGCCTAGGTTCAGTTCTACTTCTTATTAGTCCTGGGGCAAATTATTTAACCTCTCTGAACTTTATTTTCTCATCTATAAAGTAGGGATAATAATATCTATCTCAATGAGTCAGTATTAAATGAAACAATATATATAAAGCAGGAGTATATAAAATGCTTAGTAAATGTTATTGAAGATGCCATTAGCGGTGGTAATCATTTAAGAGTAATTTCATTTGCCTCAGAGCAAGCCAATCAATAACTTGAAAGTGGTCTTCTCTATCTGTATAGGGTAAAATTTTGTTTGCAAGCAACAGACCACCTGACTACAAGGGGCTTGGTCAATGTGAATTTGTTTTCCCCATGTAACAAGAAGGTCACAGGTGCTGATCATGAATTGGTTCCACAGTCCACCATGTCATAGCTCTGGGTCAGCACTGCCATGGTTCTCCTGGACTTTCCCTCATGGCCACAGGATGAGCCACTGCAGCTGCTCCAAACAGGAAGGAAACAGGAAGAGGCACTCATCAAAGACCTCTTACCCATGATCTGGCAGGAAAATCATTCTCAGACACCCTCCCCCATCCTCTGTAGCTTTTCCCTTAGGTCATCGTGTGGGACTCATGGCTGTTCCTGGCCACAAAAGAGGCTGGGAAATGAATATATGCCATTTTCAGCTACAGCAGTGGGAGAAGGGATCTGCAACAAGAAAAAAGGTAAACCAGTGTTTGCCACCTTATTTTACCTTTGTTTTTCTTTTCATTATCAATCAGATATATTTTTTCCAAAGACTCAATTCAGATGCCTAAGCCCAAATATAATACCCTATGTCACTTTCTACACAAATATTCATTGTGTAAATACTTAAATAAGTACACCACCCTGCCTCCCTAACGCAGCAAAAGAGATAACTGTTAACCTATTTAGAAATTACAAATATCTCCCCCAAAATTAGGCAGCACTGAACCAGATGGTCACTCATGATTGCTTCTGGCCAGATGACTCACTCTTTTGTTCCTTGTATTGCACACTTTCTTTCCCAGAAATCCTTCTGATCTCATCACCCTGTTTTCTTCCTCTTCCATTAGCTGGATCAAATGTCTCTCAAAATATCACCTTCCTCTTCAGCAATGCAGCAGGAAAATGACTGTAGAAGCAGTATGACATAAAGGACTGAGTGTGCGTGTGTGTGTATGTGTGTGTGTACACACGCACGTGTGCACCCAGGTAAGAAACATGGGCAGAGAAACTAGATTTGCCTTTGATCTTCATCCTCTTAACTTCCAAACATAAAATAAAAAATCCATCCACACTTCTCTGATTATTCCCAGGCTTGGCTCTCTGCCTCTATCACACCTCTCACCCTGGTCCATGCACTCCTTGCTCCCTACCTCTCAAAAAAGCAAAAGTCAGGATGTTAAAAGGTCTCCATATGATGAAGTAAAGCAGAAATGATCAGAACTACAAGGTCCCCTCTCTATGGCACAGCATGCAGCAAGGCTGAGGCAGATACCTCTTCTGCTGCCTGCCTTTCACTGGAAGCACTTTGTTTCTTCACCCTCATTATAGGACTCGCCTAACCAGCTGCTCTGGGCTGGTCTTATTCCAGAAAGATAAGAAATACTCCCAAACACAGAGTACGGCCTCACCCACAGCCAGTTTGGGCCAGCTGAGTTGGAGAGGTCAATGCTTACGTATCATTGAAGAAATAGAATCAAAATCGTTCTATGCCAGGCCAAACCAGTATAAAATAAAATTCTAATAGGATAAATGGTGGGTCCCACAGCATCGAATAAGGACATTTAGGCTTGGCGGGCACGTGAGAGAAAGTCCACACTGTGCAGGGCAGGAAGCTCTGAGCCAGCAGGAGAGCGACCAACCTCCAAGAAGATGGAGTGTCTTTAGGAAGATTTGGGACTCACCAGAAACATGTAGGTTTTATGCCATGATGGGGTCCTCAGTCTTCAAAGGTCCTTCATAAATATGAAATACTCAACAGAGAACTTAGATGGGGGAGGGGAGGGCGTCACTGAAATACTGTCCAGTGAAGAAGCATTGCTAAATTGGTTGGGAGTATTACCCTGAAGAGGACGATACTTAAGCTTACAGAAGCATGACCTCTAGCACTACCAGCTATAGCGGAGTGGTGAAGTGATCTATTTCTGATGTCCTACTTTCTAAGTTCAAATTCCTCATGTGTTGACTGTCAGTAAAGTCTCTGACAGCTGTGAGAACTAAGTGCAGTAAATTACCCACACAAATGCATAGAACCTTCCCATATTAACTGAGTGTTGGCTTCTGTTATTAAGTTCCTCCCACCTTGATTGAGATAATGCTGCAACTTTCCACAAGTGCATGAGGCTGTAAAGAAGCTTTTTCCAGGAGCTTCAGGTACCATTTTCAGGAAAAGTCGCCTGATCGTCTGTAGATTGCATAAGAAATAGGTGGTCCTCAGACCTCATTTCGAGAAATACTGTTAAAACATTCCATTAGGGGATAATCCTACTAAATTTAGAGAATTTGGTTGAATAGGGATTTGTAAAGAAATGTCATGTTCTGTGGAAAGTCTCAAGTATCTCTAAAAACACCGAATAAATGTAAGAACAATAACTCCTTGCATTTATGAGCTGCTTTCTAGATATCAAGTGGTTACACATGTGTTGTTTTATTTACTGTCTGCTGAATTATCAGTAAACCCTACCTGCCGGAGATTGCCAGCAGCCTGCCGTAACAGAACTTTCTGGCTCTGGGTTTGGTTCCTACAGGGTTGGCTTGGAGAGTTAACATTGTTAGTTAATTTTTTATGACTATTCCATAGGCAGCTGCCATTCCACAGTAATTCCTTTTGCCCCTTATGGAACAGGGTATACCCACGAAAATTACTATTTATACAATTATAAAATCATATAAAAGCTCTGAAACAGAAGCTTTTAAGCCTATTTGTCATGAATGTCTTAAGCATGGTTTGTAAACCACCTGCATCATAAACATTTGTATTTAAAACCACAAACATGCAGACATGCAAATTCTACCTCAGCATAGTAAATTCAAATTTCAGGAAACAAGGACTGGAAATCACGTTTTAACCAAATACCCTAGACAATCACTATATACATTAACGAGGACAATTGTTCTGTCTCATGAACTCACTAAAAATAGTTAAATTCTGCCCAGCTGGCTGCTGGCAAATGGCATATACCTAAAATGCAGGATATTATAAGGACTCAGATGTGTGGACCAGTCACTGAGCCAGCAAAGCGTGCACTACATCAGCACCAGGGAACCCAGGGCTAGGGCTAGGGTTAGGCAGGTAAGGCACTCACCTGGCATAAAATTTAAGGGGAATCAAAAATCTCAGTAATCAAGATAAATAGTATCTTAAAGAAATATTTTTAAAAATCAGAATTAATGAAAAAAAATCTAAGTTGAACAAGAAACAAAATTTTAAATAAAAACAGAATCGGTATTACTCAATTTTTCCTTTTTGCCTCAGGCTCAAATATGGCTCAGCACAGGGCATTGAGGATGGCTCTTTGCCCTCTGAGTCGGCATGCTGACCGGATGGTCCTAGTCCTGTCTTTTGTTGTGCCTAAAGGTGGAGCCTGGGGAAAGAGCAATGCTCACCTCTCATCCTCATGTTTCGGTTCAGAGGGTTTGAAGTCAAAAACCTAATTTCATTAACTTGGACACATTGTTCTTTCCTTCGAAAATAAAAGATTGAGTTCTGTGGTCCTTAACCAAATGGAATTTTATTCCGGTGACAGGATGAACTTGCCTAAGACATATAGGCTCATAAGAAGCCTCACTGACTCTAAAGACACTCAATTTAAAGGACCCAGCAGCAATTTGGACAGCCAAATAGACCCCTCTGTGGGGTGTCACTCTGTCTCAGATGCTGCTTTCTGATAGATTCTTTTGGGTGTGTAAAATTTTAAATCCTTTATAAACATCAATAATTGGCATAATTGGTATAATTATAGGTATCTAAAAAGCGGAAAATGCCTATGTAACAGCTGCCAATAGTTGGTTTAAGGAAACATGCAGTCACTTGTGGAGAGCAAGGATCAGGGTATAAACGTTTAGGTAATATTATTTCCAGATGGACCAAATTGAATTAGGGATGGCACAGAGATAGAAAAGGTGGGATCGGCCTCCCCTGACTGTATAGTGAGTGTGTACAGGTTAGACAACCACAGTGGGCTTCAGCCACTTATGTTAGGGAGAACTAGAAATAGTTTCAATGATCTTTTGTCGAGTTTATTTTTAAATGTCCCACAGTTGTTAAGGCCCACATTAATGGTAGCAAAATGAAAAAAAAAAAAAATTGGCAGTCCTTATTTGCAAAGTTCCATCTTCTTACAAAACACATGGAGTAAATGGGAATACCTTGGATTTCTCTACTCCCTAAATATTTGGGGCTAGGTTTCATTCATAAAATGCTTGTGGTTTATTGAATTCTCTAAGCCAGTTTTGTTAGTTATGGGCACCTGAACCTGAAACATTTGAACATTGCCCCTTAACACCCTTCCACGGTCAGAGAACATGTGGGTTTGGAAGGGAA
>NW_006434369.1:1667316-1677203 GCF_000325575.1 Pteropus alecto
GAATCGCTCCTCCTGCAGATTCCCAAGGCCAACTAACAGTGAGCCTGCCAAAATGGCGACCAAATACTAACCTGGAGTTTCTTTGTAATCTAAAAAGTTTAAAATACTATGATCAGCTGCTCTGATCATACCCTAAAGCAATGGTTTGATTTTTCTTTCATTTTTAAGCAAAATTTTTATGTAAAATAGATGAAAGAGGAACTGTTCTGCTTGTATATTTATATGCACATCTGTCTAAAGGAGAAAGAAAGAGAGTGGTGAATCTTGGGCTTTATGATGAGTAGGTAGGATGGACCTCCTTTCTTGCTTATATATAAAGTAGCCTTATGCTCACCCCAAAATATCTGTTGCCAATTTGCCACACGGATGTCCCACCAGTAGAATATAGTGTGATAAGACTGACATCATGGTGCAGGAAAAATAAAATAAAATAGAACGTCTAATGATACTGTGGTATAAGTCCATAAATTTCTGGTCGCTTCTAATTATTAAAAAGTCAATACAATTTTATTAAGATTTACCCTTAAACTTGACTTAAATGTTCTTTCCTCTTCTCTGCAGAGTCAACTTGAGTAACTTGGAGTGGAAAAATATTTTCTCCTCATGCCACTCACTTCATAGCTTAGCTTCTCCAGTGTATTGAAGGGAGAGAGCAAAAAGAGGAAACAACACAACTATCCCTTTACCGAACTGGCTGCTGCTGTAGTTTCCTTGTCTCTCTGTGTTGATTCTCTAGTGAACACATACTGGTCATTGCTGGCCTTCTCAGTGGCGGGCATCCAAATGTTGGTTTTCCCAAGGGCACATATGGGCACCTAACCAGCTCCAGGGTGTGAAAACTATTATAAGCTTATGATATCTGATAGCCCCAATCTTCCTTTCTTGAATTCTTCCTTACCACTTTAATTCCTGTTCCCCAGAATACTCCCCCACAGATTTCTCGGATTCCTACTTCAGTGTACTTGACCTGTGGAAACTCATATCTTTTCTATGTTAAATAGTAGAAGGCAGATAGTCAACAAACCCCCTGCCCACCATGCACGTCCCCCGCCTGGACCTGTTTCTTTGGCAGAACAACGCAGCTGCTTGAGTGAATGACCAAATGGAATGCTAATCATCCTTCTTAAGGGACTCTAATCTCTGGGAGAATCCCTCACAACTGGGAAAGTGGTGAGGATCTGCTGTTCTCCCCTCAAGGATATTACAGGACTCTTCCTTCCCTTTCTCCATCTATCTGTTTATTTGGACTTGGAGGTGAATATTGATTATATTAGGGTTAATGCTGCTCTGGATTGGGTAAGGGCTTTGTCTAGCCCCCAATACTGCGCACTCTCTTTAGGACGTGGTATACTTAATCCCTGCTGTTTATATCTCTAGACTTTAGAGCTAAAATTGGGGCTACAGGAACAAAAATTAGTTATATTCGATAAAAATCAAATTGATTTGAGTGAGGATATCGTGGATGGTGGAGGAGTAAGCGTAGATGTCTTATGGACCTAAGGCTTATACCCCCAGGGTATAGGGAGGCCCAAGAAAGAATGTAAGAGGAAATGTGAGGGCTTCCACACCCAGGAGCAAAGGCCAAAAAGAGAGATGGGAGAGAGAAAAAGAAACTCAGCTCCTCAGTGGGTAGAGACTCAACGACTGGTACAGAAGTGGACACATACCCAGAAGCAACCAATTTATTGCCTGGCAAGTGATTAATAAGGTCACTGGACAGGAAATAACTGTCTTGAAATGTAATTGGAAGAATAAAATATGGAGAAAAACATCAAGAATTTGGTATTGGGAGAAAGTCAAGACACATAGGAAAACCAAGAGAATATTATCTAACCTTATCTAATTAATATCTGTGTGGTCTTGATGCTAAATTAGGCAACTAAATAACCTGCTTACTTGAGCCATGTATTTTGAATTATATTTCTCCCAGAACTCTCATGAAGTTTCTAGTTCCTTTATAGTCACGTATTTCTTGGCAATAAAGCCCCTTGATTTCAGATTGAGTGAGCCTCTGTTTCTTGCAATCACAGAGCCTAACAAGAGTAAACCTAATAACACAGTAATGAGAATCAGCCAAGTGAGTTCTAATGAAAGAAAAAGACCAAAGAGAATTGATCTCTGTCCTCACATTCATTTCAGTAGTGCTAAAATCCCTACATACTTTGTGCCATATGGGGGTCAAGGCTATTTCTGTAATTGTTCTGTTTTTTTAATCATATATGTAATCAGAGACTTGGGATAGAGCAATGATCTCAGAATGATTTGCAGATGTACCTATTTACATGCTAAAATAACCTATTCACCCTCTCTGGGGGGTAAAATGATTGTTTCAAAGTTTGGTTGGTTTAATTTTTAATCATAGCTCACTTAGACCTCTCACTATTTTTTTTCTCCCCAACAATCACTTTACACCTAACCAGCTCCAGGGGGTGAAAACTATTACAAGCCTATGACCACAACACTAGGACCAAGCAATTACATTCATAGGACCTACTCAAAAAAAAAAAAACTCTCATGTTTGCGCAGACTTGTATAAAAATGCATTGTTGTAACCATAAAAATTGAAAATCTTAACTAGCATTTCTTTAATTTACTTGACCACAAGATATTTGTTCACAGAACACCTAGTAAAATCTTGAGGCACTACTGGGGAAATGCAAATTTTTACCCTCGGCAACGCCTCCCCTAAGCCCCCAGTTTTTTCCCTCTGATTTTTGAATTCACTGGATGTTCACCCCCAAATTAAATTAAAACTCTTAGCAAATTCCCAAATGTACTTACACCCTCTTTCAAAGACAGGCTTCTGGACCTACTTCTGCCAGGTGAGGAAGAAAATGCAATCTGTTTTGAGACTACAGCCTCACGAGATCCCAGGAACTTCAAATAAATTATTCAAAGTCTGAAGGGATTGGCAAACAAGAGAGATAAAAGGCCCACAATGGGAGTGTGGGAAAGGGAAGGGAGAAAGCAGAGGCCAAGACTGACGGTCAGGAGTTCCAGAGGAGACTATTTTCACAGGATTTAGGTTTTGGAGCTGGGGAAGTTAGGACAAGCACCGGTAAGAAAGTGGCAATTAACCAGACATGCAAGGGGAGCTAATTGATCGTTAAACAGGGCTGCTCAGCTCTTATAAAAGAAGTTACATGCACCATACACTTTAGCGAATTATCACACTACACTGCTGGGCATTCACTACCCATAGAGCCCACTAAGGATGTTTTCATTTGCCTCTTGCCTGTCAACTGCATGGTATGTCAGGAAATAGCACATTCATTATATGATCAAGGACTAGTCTGAAGAATTATGTATTTGGGAAAACATCTGAAGAACCGACTGGTTAAATAAATGATATTTCATTTGTTTATTCTTTATTTAAAAAACCCCAGACTCAAACATATCATTTGAATGTCTTTTGTGCAATGCAAGGCAAGTTTGTGTACTGCAAAGGAGTTATAACTTTGTGCTTAAACAAAAAATCTATGGGTAAAGGAAGGCCCTACGTGAAGTATCTTGCCCTGACTTGACTTAGGCCTTGCCTGTTTGGCAGCACTCCATAAACCAATTGCCCTGAATTGAAACTGTCAGAAGAAAATAAAATGGGCTAAATTTATTATCACCTGTATCCACTGACATATACACATAGAAGTGCAATGCTAACTACTAAGGCACAAACCAAAATGCAGCAGCCTGGTCAACACAGCCCCCTGGGAAATACCGTTTGGTGATGTGAACCTTTTTTTTTCTTCTTAACATCGAGAAGGAAAACAACACATGCAGGAAACCATAAAACCCTTCAAGTTAACTGTAGCCAACGGTCAATCTCATTAGGATATAATGGGGAGGCTGTAGCTTTCTCTATAAAGCTTGAGTGTGTTTCTCTGAATAATTTCCAGTTTTCTCACTTGCTGGAATCTCTGCCTCTTAAACAACAAAGCAGAAGTTCCACTCACTACATTTATACTGTTTTTATTCTCTTCTGCCTCATTTACTTCTTCCAAAACTCAGTCCCTGAGTTCATATTTTATTTTAGAACACATTTGTTGAACTGAAATATATATTCCACTCAGCTAATCATTTATGCTTTCAGTGAGGATGATAGGAGGGTGTCTTTGGGAGATGGATAGGAAGTTATAGGGCTGAGGAAAGTCAGAGGACTGCCGATCCTTGGGCCTAAGGCCTTGGTTGTCTGTACTTCTGTCATTGAAGTGTAGAAGACATCTATTTATGGAAATCCAAACTAGGGCTCAAGAGAAAGGATTCCAATGTCCTTTCTTTCACTTTTGACCTTGTGACCACAGACCAATCATTCAACTACTCTCAATTCCATTTTTCCACATTACAAAATGGGTTAATAATCCCTTGCCACACATTTATTAGGAGGACATGCTAAAATACCATGAGGCAGTGGTATCAGAAATACCACTTCAGTGAGCATTAGAAATGTATGGGGAGGGTGCTTATTAGCTCCCCAACCCCAAAGTCCGTGATAATCTTTATAATTTCTGCCCTTAATAGGAATCTCCAGGTAATTCTTATGTGAGTTCATGTCTCAGACTGGGAGACACAGATTCCAGAAATTCATTGTTCACAATTGAGCGTTTTCTATATTCCTTCCACTGAGCTAGGCTTGTATATGCATTACCTTTGTGCAACAATCCATGAGGTAAGAAATTAACATTTCATGAGCCCATACAGGCCAGGTACTCTACATGTTTAATTTCACTCACTTCTCACAATAGCTTTATGTTAGAAAACATTCTATTTAACAGTTTAGAACACTGAGGCTTACAGAGGCTAAGAAATTTGACTGAGGTTAGAAGTCCTTCACAGCTAGTTGGTCTAAGAGCCACTTTTCACTAAACCCAAGATTCACACTGACCACCGCTGCAATAATACAGGCAGCATAACATGCAAAAAAGCATTTGGGAAGCTCTCAAGGCATCAATGAACAATGTAAATATAAACTCAAGAAATAAGAATTAAACATGTTATATGCAATGAAAAAGGGAAGGCATATTTGGGGAAACAACCATTTAAGATCTAGTTCCTGTTCTCTAAGAATTCCAGTGTAGTGGGAGAGACCAATTTGGCTGTTAATAGTTCTGGAGAACAGGAAAGATGGACTAAAACCATTGTGTACAGGACCTTGAACGGCAGCATGTGAATTATAGAGGGGAATCTGTTAGATTTTTAGCAGAGTCTGACACCATGCAGATGCCTAGAGATGCTTCTCTGCCTCACCCCCTCTCCGCTTTAGCTTTCAAATGAAAGCCAGAATGAAGATATAAAAATGTATATGGAAATAATTTTCCGGGATAAATCAGAGGGGTGCGGGTAAATATTAGTAAATATGGGTTAGAGAGGTATTGTATAAGCCTCAAGGGAGAAAAAAAGGGCATAAAACTGAAACCACCAGAGAAAAATAAAGCATAAACCTTCCACCCTGAGAAACCAAAATGGGTAAGATAGAAGTGTATTCCTAGAATTCTTTGGGTTTCTTTTATTTGTTGACATATGGAGCTTTCCAAATGCCTCCTTAGGATCCCTAAATTATTTTAAATTGATGATTAAACATTCTGCTCCTAGCATTCCCCAAACCATGTTTTCTAATTCATGAGCACCCTATAAACACAGGAAATACAGTACTTGATAAATGTTGGTGTCCACTCCCAACCCTTTGATTTATTTTCTTCAGAATTCTTTAATGCCTCCAGCACCCCCGGCCCCAGCACCCCAGAGCAATTAGCACAAATCCAGAAAGCCCTTTTAGGCACTCAGCCCATCCCATCAGCTAACACATTCTTTATTAGCAGACCGGTACCAGTCCGTGGCCTACAAGAACCAGGTCGCACAGTAGGTGAGTGGCGGGCAAGCAAGCAAAGTTTCATCTGTATTTGTTGCAGCTCCCCAGGGCTAAACTGCCTCAGCTCCACCCCAGATCATCAGGCATTAGATTCTCATAGGAGCATCAGTCTCTGGTGCCAAAAATGTTGGGGGCCGCTGACAAAACTTCCTTAAGCAAGTATTATTGATTCACAATGCTGATGGAGCACAAGGCCAGAAGCAGTGTCTTTAAAGAAAAATAGCTTGATATTCTTAAAAGAAAATCTGAAATTTATTTTCTTATTGATCCAAACACCTGAAAAGAAAAAGTCATACTAAATTGTTTTCTCAGGTTTATTATGCTTTGTGCCACCTAACATGTAGCTCTTATGAATGGAAATTGATTCAGAGAAAAGAAAGTACAAAAATGGTTTTTACATTTACTCTATTACCTCATAAGGAAGGACACACACATTTAAACTTTTATTTTTAAAGAAACATCAAAATTCTAAAAGAAAATATTTAAAGCATCCACTCTTACATGGAAAGTCAAGGGATAATAAATAGTTCTAGAAAAAGAACCCTAAAAATAAAACATACTTAAAAAATGCATCATATAGGCTTCATTTGTATCAAGGTTTTGATACTTTGGATCTGAAAAAACTAAACGATCATGTTATCACTACGATGAACAAAAAATTCAAGCACTTTCTAAGAGTTCTTCCTCCTTTTGTAAAGATCTTTGTAGACTTAACACACCATGTGGTTTTAAGGTCTGTTTAAAATATAACACAATTGTAGAACACAAATGCAATTAAAACTGTATGTGAATACATGAAAATTTGGAAACTAGCAGATATGATGATCTTTAAAAGATGAAATTATATCAAAACGTAACAGTTCTATTATTTTGGAGGGGGGAATTATTGCTTTTCATTAAAAAAAATTTGCTTGTTTAGGACTACAGGCTCCAAAATTCTTCTTCCAGCTAGACATTCCAAGATGGACACTCCCTTACCTAAAAGCAATCCCAACGACTAAAGGGTTATTTCCAAACACTTCTGTTCATTAACCCCTCCTTGCCAGTGCAGAAAAACAAGGAATAAAAAGCACATTCTTAACATTTGGAAATTGAAGATGGATTTTTTGAATGGCAATTGTTAACTCTCAAAATTAACAGGAAATAGTGCTTCTTAGCAAGTTTCAGGTTCCAAACTAAATACTACTAATGGACCTTAGGCAATCCAAACGTACTTATTCTTCTTATATGCAGGTCTTAATACTCTGGCCCTCATGCATATTAGAAATATAAATCTCCACTAGCTGAGTGTGTGCTATTCACAGATTGAGAGAACTCTCCTAGCCTTCCGGGAGCCAGCTTCTCTAGGTCGTTATTGTTGCATTTCACTGACATTAATAACTGTTGGGCATGGCACAAAATGGAGATTTTAGCACCACATGAAGTTTTCTGCTTTTAAGGAAAAAATTTATAATTTTTACATTTTATAATTGGTAATGGCTTTCTCCTCAATACATTGATAATTTAAGTCTTATTTGTTCTTAATCTGTGGAAAACAATTCTAGCCACTGCTAGATGGTAACTATGGGCAAGTCAAGAGGAAAGCAGCTTTAGGAACATAAAAGTTAAAAAACAATCAGCTAGCTAGTTTCATCTTTAAAGAATTATCCACATTGCCCATCCCCCCTTTTTAAATTTCAAGACAAAGGGCGTTTTTTAAAATGTGGTAAACTCAGAAAAATTCCTAGAAAGCGGAGAGAGTTGACACATATTCAGCTGATGCCATCATTTCAGAGTCAGGGCCTGCCAAATTTGGCTGAGAGGAACTTAATATTCCTCAATAAGATGGCATTTAATAGGTTCCTCTCTGAGAACTTAGTTGTTTCAATGCTAAGGCAGAAGGTATAGTTTCTATACACTGTAGGGCCTCCCTGACTTAGGCTTTGAGCATAATAATGACAAAAGTCAAGATTTAGGGTTCAGTTCCAGCTGATTTTATTTCCTTCTCAAAAAAAGTTATTTACAGAAGGTATATATCAACAATCTGACAGGCAGTGAACTTGACATGATTAGCTGGCATGATTTTTTTCTTTTTTTCCCCCAAACATTTGTTTTTGTGGCCTTGAATTTTAAGACAAATATTCTACACGGCATATTGCACAGGATGGATGGCAAAAAAAAGTTTAAAAACAAAAACCCTTAACGGAACTGCCTTAAAAAGCAGACGTCCTAGTGCCTGTCATGTTATATTAAACATACATACACACAATCTTTTTGCTTATTATAATACAGACTTAAATGTACAAAGATGTTTTCCACTTTTTTCAATCTTTAAACACAACAGCTATAAACCTGAACACATATGCTATCATCATGCCATAAGACTAAAACAATTATATTTAGCGACAAGTAGAAAGGATTAAATAGTCAAATACAAGAATGAAAAACGCAGTACATAGTGTCGCGAACTCAAATCGGCATTTAGATAGATCCAGTGGTTTAAACGGCACGTTTTTGCTTATAAAAAAAGTGCAAAAAAGATGTGGTTTACAAGTTAAAGCTACAGAATCCCTTTTTGCTGTAAATGCACCAGTTTAAAAGCCTCTGGACAGATCAGTATTTTATTCAAAAAGTATGTTTTTCTTAAAAGCATACAGTGTTTGGCTAATTCTCCTCCCCTTTTCATAAGACTGGGGTGGAAGGGTGGACACTGGTGGCAGGTTAAGGGATACTGTCACTTTAAGAAGCCTGCAGATTGAAGTGTAAACATGGAGAAATTAGGGGCTGATTTTTTTAAACTGTGAGATATTAACCAGCCGCCCTATTATAAAATCAGGAAATCCAAACAGCGATTTACACCGATTAACACCCCCTTTATATATTTTTTACAAAAATACACTGAGAAAATAATCAAACGTTTTCATCTCTCTTGTCTTTTTTTGTTTTTTAAAAGTGTCAAAAGTCTACATTTAAATATAAAAAATTAAAAGTTAAAACTCTAGCCCTTCAGTGAAGGAGACGTAAAATGGCGAGGGTAACAACAACTACAAAAAAAAAAAAAAAGAAAGAAAGAAAGAAAAAAGAAAGAAAAAGAAAAAAAAAGTAAAGAAAAAAAGGAAAAGAAATAAGGAAGTACGAAGGAAAAAAAGGGACAAAATAAGAAAGAAAAATGTTTGGCCAGTATAAATACGTCCATATATAAAATGGCATCTGATTACACTTACAAGAAAAAGAAATACGAGGATGGAGCATCGGTGAGGGGAAAAAAACACGTCTTCTCATTTACACCTAGAAGGAATAAACACACACACTGAGAAAAAATTTGGTCCTGAATTGTTTTTTAAAGTCCAGCACAGATTTGAGTTGCGTTTGAATCCTTTAAAGAGTTAAGAATGAAAAAAAGCTGGTGATAATTTTGTTGTAGGAATCAAACAGAGCGCCATCTATCTGCTTTTCATATTATCCTACCCTATTTTAAAAACTGCTCAACAGTCTCATACAGAAATCTTTAAAAGATAGACAGGAGAACATGCTATAGTAACCCCACCAGTGAAATAATCCAACACCATCACGATTCCGATTAAGAGAAGAAAAAAACCTTTTTTTTCCCCCGAAACCACTCGCCCTCCACTGCCCGGGACCACATCCAACAGTCGCCTCTCCTCCCACGGGCCCAGGAGGTCCCCTCGCTAGTTTCATCCACGTGGAAGACGGGGGCCCAGAGCCTCCGCCTTCTCCCCGACGTGCAAATCCGTCTCAGTTTATTACTCTCCCCCTTCCAGTTCGCGTCCTTGGCGCCCCCGCCCTCGCTGGCGTGGCTTCTTCCAACCAGGTTCTCAGGTCACTTCCCAGCGCCGGTCACTCCACATCTCCTCCTCCGGCGGCAGGGGCAAGAAAAAAAGAAAGAAAAGAGAAAAAGAAAAAAAAAGGAGAGAGAAAAAAAAAAAAAAAAAAGACAGGCATTGGCCAGCGTGGTCTCTTCAGTCCCAGCGCTCGAGCCTGCGCGGCCCCAAAACATCTGCCGTCGGTCAAACTCGCCTCCCAG
>NW_006434369.1:1677271-1678132 GCF_000325575.1 Pteropus alecto
GCCCCCTGGATATTTTTTTTTTTTTTTTACCCTCTCCTCTCTTGACCAAAGAAAAAACAAAATAAAATAAAAACAAGTGGGGCGATGAGAGGGACGAGATTCCTTCAGTCTCGAGAAAACTCACAACTTGGCTTTTCGCTGGGGTGCAGACCAGTCCGGAAGCCCCGGAGAAGGGGGGGGGCGTCTCTTCACGCAAAAGGGAGGACACTCGAAGCTTTTTCGCCATCACAACAACATCAACAACAACAATAAAAGGTCGCCCGTCTCCCTCCGCTCCGCCGCATCCCCGGAGGCTGTGGGGGATGGGAGCTCGGGTCCCCAAACGCCCCGCGCTCCTCTCCAGCGACCGCCACGCTGACGAGCCGGCCCCCGTTCATCACTTTTTTTTCCTTTTCCTTTTTTTTAAATTTTTTTATTTTTTTAAATTTTTCCCTTTACACTTTCAATTCTCTCTCTGTCCACCTTTTCTTTTCTCCCTCTGTCGCCCCGGCCCTCCTCTCCAGCGCGCGCCGTCAGTAAGTGAAGACCAGGTTGGAGATGCTGGATTCGAGCCAGTCTCCCGAGATCATCTCGCTGACCTCTGGCGTGCAGTAGTCCGGGAACTCGAAGTGAGAGCCCGAGCCCGGCTCCAGGGTGAAGTCCAGGTCCCGGTCCAGCGCCGACGATGAGCTGAAACTGCCCAGGGACATGCTCTCAAAGTTTGAGCTGGGGTTCAGGTCGAGCAGGTCGTCCTCGAATTCGTCGTCGGAGGCCGAGGAGCCCGCAGAGGAGGAGGCGGAGGACGAGTGGGACGAGGCCGAGGAGGACGCGTGCGAGGGCGCGCTGGACGGCGCGGGAGACGCGGCGCGCAGGCTGGCATAG
>NW_006434369.1:1678730-1679298 GCF_000325575.1 Pteropus alecto
GCCGCCGCCGCCCCCGTGGCCACCCCCGCCGCTGCCACCGACCTTGTCGCCCTTTTCTCCGGGCTTGGAGGTGGCGGCGGCCGAGGAGCTGGAGTTGGCGTTGCCGGACTTCACCTTCTTCCTGGGCCGGTACTTGTAGTCGGGGTAGTCAGCCATGTGCTTGAGGCGCAGCCGCTCCGCCTCTCGAATGAAAGGGATCTTGTCGCTGTCTTTGAGCAGCTTCCAGCGTTTGCCCAGCCGCTTGGAGATCTCGGCGTTGTGCATGTCGGGCGACTGCTCCATAATCTTGCGCCGCTCGATCTGCGACCATACCATGAAAGCGTTCATGGGCCGCTTGATGTGCCCGCTCGGCGTCTTGCACCAGCTCGGGTCGTCGGCCTTGCCGCCCGTGGAGGCGGTGGAACCGGGCGTGGGGGACGAGGCGATGCCCAGCTCGAGGCCAGCGCCCGAGTCCGAGCTCTCGCCCGCCAGTAGCGCTTCCGTGTTCTCGGCGTTGTTGGTTTGCTGCACCATGGCCCCGGCTCAGTGGGCGCCCACGCGCGCTCACAGCCTCGCGGCGGCCGCGGCG
>NW_006434369.1:1679314-1688485 GCF_000325575.1 Pteropus alecto
CGGGGCCAAGGGGCACGCCAAGCGGGAGGACGTGCGCGGCGGCCGAGCGGGCCCCTCCACTCCTGGCCGGGGCGGCGGTGGGCGAGGAGAGGAAAGTCTCCAAAAGATGCGGGGAAGGAGCCCTGCGCCTCTTGCAGAGGAGTTATAGTTCCCAGGCTGGAGAATCTCTCCCTTCCTTTCTCTCGTTTTCTCCCCCTCTCTCACCGCGCCGCAGTTTGCTCTCTTGGCTCTGAGTCTGGAGACCGTGCTAAAGTGGAGAGGAGTTTCTTGAATGCTGGTTGCTGAAGCTTCCAATGCAAGTTTCTCGCCGCCTCCCAGGCAGGTCCTTTTTTTTTTTTTTTTTTAATTTCCTTCCCCTGAAGCAGTTGATTCCAGTTCACGAGCGCTCTCAGGAGCTCAGGAAAGCAACATCGTCTCTATCACTTAGTCCCTTTCCTACAATGCAAAGCAAAAAACACTCTGGCTCCAGGACTCTCTGTGGGCGGAATCGGCACTAAGGAGTTTGTGCAGTTATTTTGTTGCAAGGTAGGAAGCCAAAAAGCCTTCATGCAACAGACTGGCATGAATAAATGTATGTTTCCCCCTCCCTTCTGCAAGAAGGGAGCTGGTAATGGCAGAGTTCCTCCAATGCAGACTCTTAAAAGAGCGTGCAAGAACTAGAGACCCGGGAGCGAAACAGGCCTCTTCCCCTCACACACAGTTTCTCTTGCTGCAGCTTAGAGCAGACCCCAATTCCGCCTCGCGCCTCTTTATCCTTTCACAGTCTTGGCCGCGGCCAATCAGCCGCTGTAACCAACGCTTCCTCGTGCCAAGCCCCTCCCCTGGGCTTCCCATTGGCTTAGAACCCGATGCAATAATAATCTCCGCGTGCAATGAGAAGCTCCAAATCTGACCTCATTCCAATTTACAGAGCAAACTTTTTAAAAGGGCTAGAAGTACAGCTGAGATTTCTGCTGCCTCTTTTTTTCCTCCTTTTGCTCTGTGTGTGCGCGCGTGCGTGTGTGGTGTGAAGAGGATGTTAATGCATGAAATTATTAAGGGGAGAGACGGAAATGTATTCTAACCATTATGTTAGATAACAAGGGGCTTGGAAGGGGGGGTAAGGGTGAAATACTGTAAATGGAAGCTTTCTGCTTAAAAGCCAAGTGATTATTTTTATTAGTTCTTTTCAGTATTGGAATAAAGAATCAGTCTCTAGTGCAAAATCTGTTCCCCAGCTCCTTCATAAAGCCAACGATGTGAAAGGGGGAGGGAAAGCTACAACAATAAATCAATGGATATTGAAAACCATTAAGAAAGTGCTACCTAGACACCTGTCATCACAATTATTTTAACAACTCTAGGTACAGCACAGATGTTGATGTATTGTGTAAATCCCTTCAGAGCAATTTTTGTGCTGTTTGTGGAAGATAGAAAAGAGGAATTTTTGCAATAATTACTTGCTCTCTTAACCAAACAGGGGTTGACTATGGTTATTTAATGATTTAAACTCCCCTATAAATCCTGGATAGCCCAAACAGAGGAGCTTTTCATTGGAACACATTAGGCAATGCTCCATAATTGACTCAATGGGAGAATTTCTATAGAGTTTTGTATGGGATGATAATAGTGAGTAAAGGTTGGGAATCAATTTTACTTTCTAAATATTTGTTTTTCACATTTTCAAAATTAAAAATTGCCTCATTCTGCTTCCTTCAACCCCTAAAACCTCCTCTTTTCCCTTATATATATTTTCTCCTGTATATTTCTCCTATATATTTGTTACTTGAATCAAATGGAACTGAAAGGCCAAGGCAAAGAGAAACTGTAGAGGGAGGTGGTAACTGATAGAAGAGAAGAGAGCCTCTGGATTTATATTAGACCTCGCTGTTCATCCTTCTTACGGTTTTGTAACCCTGGGGATGTGACCGAGTCTCAGTTTTCCTCATCTGTGATAAGGGAATACTAGGAGCTACTTTATATAGGATTGGGGGTTCAGAGAGTTGGATGTATGGTAAGCCCTCAGTGAATGCTATTATTCTTCCCTGGATAATTCAAATACCATATACACTCCTTCTAGTAGAAGCAGCCTATTGTTCAAGAGACTATTGTTAAAGATGGTGACTAAAGAGAAAAAATAATCACAGATCGTGGATGTGAACCCCGTCCATAGACAATTGTGGCAATCTTGTCCTCCCAATGATTTTTTTAAAAAAAGAACTTTGTGAAGAGCACTATGAAGAGTGTGGCAAAGAAAAGGTGCCTTGGTAGTTAGAACACGTTAATATGACCACAAAAATTACTGTTGTTCCAAGGTTATGGAAATTAGAATTCTAGTAAAAATTAGTCTTCCCTAACACCATAATAGTAAACTGTTTTTCTACAGGCCAATAATAGGTATTTAGGTAGGGCCAACCCAGCACAATTAAGACAGCTTTTGATTCAGATCAAACTAGTGCTAGGCAGCAGATTTCAATTTAATCTTGTCAGACTTTTAAAGTATGTAGGCTGGCGAGAGGCCCAGGTTGTCAGATTTAGAATTTTACTGGAAAGAACAGCCTATGGAGACATCTGAGTTGATCTCTAAGGATCTACCATAAGCAAGAATGATTTTGTGGGTAAAAGCAAAAAAATTTTTAATGTTAGCTACCCAAGTTAAATGCTTTTTCTTTTAGATGGGGCAAAAAATGTTGAAAACAAACAAAAACTCACAGGCACCTTTTTTGCATATAAAAAGTTGGCTGTGTTATCATGCATTTATTTATTTAATTTTTTGGTATGCACACCAAAACACACCCCTAAATGTTATCAATCTGACATAAAAACCAAGAGGTCTGTTTTTTAAATAAAATTGTCACTGGAATAAAAAAAGGATAAATACTATATTTTGGAATTTGTACCAAAAATGATTTGAGAGTATAGCTATTTTGTGACAATTCAGTCAAGGTGAATATTAATATAATTGATTATATTTCTAAAGCCATTTATGCTTCTACCACTGAATATGATAGAGGAAAAGTGGAAGTTAATCAAAGCAGTCAAAGTAATTTTGTTTATGTTCGAAGCACACAAATTTTAAAAAGTGTACCAGAAAAAGTCGCTGGTGTATTTATATCGTTAAATGTATTTATTGTAACAAATCCAATAAATTTTAATAAACACCATTGTTATATGCCACTAAGGAAGAAAAACTGCAAATGAGTCTGTGACATCCTCCAGTTGTAAGACTTATCCCTAATTCAGAGATTTGAAAATGAAAAGTTTTTAGAATCGAAGAAATATGGTATTAGTAATTTCCATTGATTTTAAAGTATTATTATAGTGTATATAAATGCTTAGACTTCTGAAGTAGATTTGTTCTTAGGTGTTATTAGTTCCCTTAAAATGTAAGAAAACATTTGACAAATGGCCTTTTATTCATGTCATCTCTCTCACCAACTGAGTAAGTATGTGCACACTGGAATGTGTTAGGCCTCTAGGCTTCTGAATACGAAATAATGAGAAAAGATTTCTGTGTTCTCATTACCTAACTTCATATGCTTTGTAACCAGTTCTTCATTACTGACATTTTTTCCCAAAATACCAGATATTTGGTGGCCCCTACTAAATCAGTACTCAGTGTTCCCTCTGCTGGCTTTGCAGTACATGAAGTAATCCTTAATGCTACTCTTTAAACTAAGATAATTTTGCAAAAAAAAAAAAACAAAAAAACAACAACCAACAAAACTTATTTTAGAATAATAGACTAATTGTCTATATTAATAATGAATTAAAATTAGCAATTTTTGAATTAAAGTAAATATTTTATTTCCCATTAAATAATGTAATTCTATTTGATGTAATGTGTTATGTGCTAATTCATTTCTTCTGCTCTCACACACCTGCACAACATAAAATCTCACATCCATAAAATAGTATGGGGTATAGATGGAAATAAGATTCTATCTCACTGCTTAATATATTTCTATAGTATAAGTGGGGGAGGGAACTTGAAGGGAAATTAGTTTAACAAATCTGGATTTGTACTGATTTGCAAGATTTTGCCTTGTCTGGGTTATAGAAACTATGATGGTAGGAGTTGGGCTGATCTGACGAGTATTCAATTCAAATAAAAATAAAGATGGAAAAAAACCCTCTCACTGTTACTTTCACAGACAGGGAAGAAGCCCTGGGAAATCTGATGTCTTTGGCTTTTGTCAACTGGTTCCACACTTCATGAAAAAGAACCCTCCATCCAAGGCTAACTTACTTCTCAATCAAGTAGACAAACTTATACTTCATCCTTTTGGGCTGATGAAGTTGTATTGGAAGTGGACTTCCCTTTGGGGAGTTGCATTGAAAAATAATAATCAAAATAATATGGAAGTAATTCTTATTTGCAAAATATCAAAATAGGATTCTGGAGGAAAATGAAACCCACGATATATTTTTAATCTCAGAATGAAGGGATAAGAATCTCGCATTTCTAATAAGTTTTACCTTTTTCTCTCCACCTCCTAACTGGCAACTGGCACCTGATAGGCTAAAGCAAGCACTTAATACCAATGCCAGCTAATTTTCCTTTCCTCTCGATTTTCTGATGAGAACAAGCAGAAAATGAGTGTCGATTTTCTGATGAGAACAAGCAGAAAATGAGTGTTTGTCTGGGCCTTGTAGATTCAAAGCATGAATAGGAACCTCTGTTCCATTTCGCAAAGCCAAGGCCAGGCACACCCACGTGGAGCCTAGGTTTGCTCTGCAGCCAGCCTACTCCCAACCTGGGGAGGAGCCGCCGCCAGGTGGCAGCGCTGAGCCTCCCTGCGTCCGCAAGGAGACGTGGGAAAACGTGGGGATCGTCCGACTTCTTTCTTTTCCCCTTTGCCCCGCTACTGAACCCCTATCGTCTTCCACTAGTCTACCTTCTTTAGAAAGCATTTTAAACGATCAGCGGTAAATAAGGTGTATCGGTGAATTCTGATTATTTTTCCCCCCATAAATCAAAGATTAGGGCTGCCGACGCCGCCTCCTGTTCATTTGTCAGAAGCTCCCCGAGACTGGGGAAGCCAGGCCAGCTCCCGTTTGGATCTAGTAACTGAACCCGGGAGATTGTCAATTACCGCGTCAGTATTTTGCCGAAACCGGAGTTAGAACGCGGTTTCTCTGCCAGCAGCTCTCCGTTTCTGAGAGCGGTGCAGTAAAGCGGCGCGCGTTACTGCAGGACCAGCAAAGGCCACCCCTCTTCCTGAAAACATGGTTCCTTGGACCAGGACGCCTGGCCGAGCTCAGCGACGCAGTGGCGCAGGTCCCGCTCCTCCTGCCCGGAGCTCGGAGCAAATTCAGCGGGATTAACAGTGCTCAGCCTCCGGGACCGAGCCTCGCTTTTCGATTCCAGTTACAGGGAGGAAATAAATTGGAATCGACTCAAGCTGTGCTTTTTGGAGGAAAGTCTTTCCTACTGTAAACATGTTTCAGGCGATCCTGTCAGCAACACTTTAACATCCGTCTTCCTTTTAGGCTTTATAACCCGGGAAGGAGCTGAAGACTCACGGACACGCGCACACACATTCAGGCCAAGTGAAGACACCCTCGCGAGCTCCTAGTCCCCCTTTAAAGTTGCAACCGACCCGGGCTGGCTGGGGGTCATTTCTCGGAGCTGAGTTCTTCCATCTCCCCACCCCCGGAGCCAGCTTGGCCCGGGGCGATGGTGCCCAGTTCTGTCGCTAACCAGAACTGCCAGCCACTAGTTCCCCTTCTCTGTTGGTGCCCACAGCTTGTGCTCTGGACACCTAAATGCGCTCTGAGAACTGTGCATCTGGGCCCCACGCTCCGGCTAGCATCCGACATTCGAACCCTGGCTGGGCACCCTCCCGGCTAGCCGCAGGCTGAGGCCTCACTGAGTGTGCAGCTGCCTGGGCTCTTTCAGGAGGGCAGAGCGGGGCGTGTGAGCGCAGAGGGCGGGGGCAGGAAAAAGCCACAGAGAGAAGGGACGTTGACAATTGGTTGCACCCGAATCCTCATGCTTCCCCTCCCCGAGGACTGGGAGGAGGAAGAGTGCTGGGTGCCCACCCTCGCCTTTCGCTAGTGCGGGAAAGGCGGGGTGGGGCGGGCGTCCTGGGGTCCGCGAGGGCAGCAGAGGCGCCCTAGGGTGCCAGGCGAACTTGCCAAGGGGCGTACCCGACGTCCCAGTGATTCCACCCTGGTTTCAGGTCTGAGAGGCCGTAGCTTACGGCAGGTGAATAACTGTTAGAGGCTGCGCCCCGAGGCATGTGGTTCCTTAGAAGCAAAGCTTTGTGGAGGGGCTCGGCTCGCTGTGTTCCGGTGCATTCACCTGTCTCTGCCTTTCTATAAGTGTCCGGATGGGGCTGCCTACACCAACTCGGGGCTCCCGAAGCCGTCCCAGTGACCCCAGCACGCGGTGTGGATGCGAGCACACACTACAGAATCCCCACCCCCAACCCAACAACTGAATAGAAGCAATTACAGTTGGAGCCCCGTGAGGAAAGCGGCTGATTTCACTTAGGGAAAAGCCCTTAAACAAGAGCAAACCTAAGTCCACGTTAGCAAACCAGTTGACCTACAATTGGAGGGTGTGCGAGGGCGGGCAGGGGCGGTGCGTCTGCGGGGAGGAAAACCCGCTGGGGAGTAGGCAGAGGAAGCAAAAGCAAGATGCCAGATCAGTGAAAGAGAGGATGAGAGGAGAGGAAGAAAGGCGTTTGATTGCAGAGAGGGAGGTGGGAAGGCGCGGAGACGGCACCGGCTGCCAGGTGACACGGGGCAGGGAGGAGAGGCGGGTGCGTGGGGGTGGGAGCACCGGATCTCTCAGTTCCTAGCCCTCCCCTCTCGGCGTCGTGCCGCGGTCCTACATCACGCGTGGCGCAGATGGTGGCGGGCAGCTCGTGGGGAGGGGAGGGGAGGGCTTGGGCGAGGCAGGGACCAAAGACCTCAGCGCCCCGGACCGTGCTGGGCGTGCAGCACACCTGGCATCCGGGACTCACCATCTGCTCCGAGCTCACTGCCGCTCCGGCCAGGGGTGTGGGCTTGGAAAGAGATAAGGATACTGCCTGGGGAGTGGATGGCTTCGCGTCAACCGCCGCAATGAACTCAGTCAATCAACGTTTATGGTGCTCCTACTGTGTGCCGTGTGCAGCCTCGGTCCCCTCCAGCTGCTGGGCTCAGGAACTGCGCCATCTGTTCGGTTACACCCTCAAGCTAGAAAAGAATCCT
Organism: Pteropus alecto; assembly: GCF_000325575.1. NCBI lineage: Eukaryota > Metazoa > Chordata > Mammalia > Chiroptera > Pteropodidae > Pteropus > Pteropus alecto. The sequence goes on from NW_006434369.1 coordinate 1,686,497, forward strand.
GTGTATATTGTTGTATAATAAATTCACAATTCAAACAGAATTCTATAAGCAAATTCGCCATGCGAAGGAGGGTAGTTGAAGCAGTTTAGGGTTCTGGAAAAGTGTTGGGTCTAGCAGAATAAAGTATGAACTTTTGGTGATTTTTCACTGCTTTGTGAAGCATAAATGACCCCCTCGCCTTCCTGCTCCACATTCTCACAACACAGAGATCAAAATTAACAATAATAATTAAACAATGTAGTAACATTTCATCTGGGATATAAGGGTTTAGAAATAACCGAAGTCTGTTATTAAACACTCAAACTTAAATCATTAATTTCTCAAATACCAGACCCAAAACACTGCCTTGTTGTAACAAGTGTTTTTGTAATGTAATATTACCATCTCGAAAGAAAATTCATATATCATCTAACCTAATACACACCTAACATATTTTTTTTAAAAAAAAATCAACATAATGCTCAAACTACAATATACAGGAGAAATACAAGATACAAAATTTATAATAAAACTATATAATTTGATATGTGCATGCTTAGGCTATATTTCAGTAGAACACACAAAATATTATCTAAAATGTCTAAAATTCTCCCTAAGGAGTACAACTGCCCAGATGTGAATTATGCACTAGGCGTGCCAGGCAAGTACTAAGTAATGGGAATGCTATTGATATTCTAAATTCTTAAATTCACAGTGGATGTGATAGATTCTTAGGGTAAATCAGCCTCCTGATATTGTCGCCTTTATGTGGACTTGCCTCCATTGACTCTGGATTTGGTCAATGACTTACTTTGGCCAATGGCATGTTAGAAAGCATGACCCAAGCAGAGGCTTGATCTAAGTGCCACACATTGGGGTTTGTTCACCTGAAACCTTGAGAGAAAAGTGTTGGGAAGAAGCTAGTCTAACAGTGGATGATGAAAGGGACTATGGGGAAAGTGGAGGTGTCCTGCCAAGGCTAGGGTCTCAAGCATGTGACTGAGGCTATCTTGGACTACAGTAGGAGTGTCAGATGGCTGCAGCCACATGATTGATCTCAGACGAATCCAGCAGAAGGATCACTCAGACGGACAACACAGAATTATGAGAACAATACATTGTTGTTTAAAATCACTGTTTTGGGTGGTTTGTTAGGCAGTAAGAGAGGACAAAGTATTAATTACAATACCATATGATAAATGACAAAATACAAACCTACCCAAGAAGATTATGTTTTCATAATAACTCAAGATGTTCATTATGAGTTCAGTCAATATATTCTCAGTGCCCGTGGTGGATATAGGGGTTAGCTAGACTTCAGTAACCCCAGACATCTTATCTACTCTAGTTGCGAGTTGTGTTTCTTTTCCATTTCCCATATTTCCCTGAAATTCTTTCATCCCTCAGGCGGCCTGGGGCTTACCAGCACTGTTGTATTTCATCTCTGTCACTCCTTCTATTGCCTGTGGCCTTTCTTGGCTGGCTCTTTTCTCTCCACTTTTTTCTTTTTCTTTCTTCCTGGTCTCATTTCTCCATTTTCTACTATTGCTTCAACATTTATTTACTTTGGTCAGTAAATAGACCAAAAATATTAAGCCTTCAATAATTCTTTTTACCTCTAATAAAAATTTTATTTTTTATCATTATTTTTTAATTAATTAATTTATTTTTTATGGTGACATTGGTTAACAAAATCTGATAAGTTTCAGTTGTACATTTGAACAGTAGGGCATATATATATATTTACATTGTGTGTTCACCTCCCATAGTTAGATTTCTTTCTGTCACCGCATATTTGACCCCTTTTACCCCATCTACCTCCCCTCTCCCCCTCCCCTACCCTCTGCCATTTATTTTTCAAGATATCAGGCATTATTGAAGGTCTTTAAAAATGTTGCGAAAGTTTAACCATATTATTTCTTTTGTATCATCAATGGATTCTTTCTAAATGCACATAACAGTGGTTGGTCTCTTGTTAGCTCCAAAGTCGTTTCTATTGCATCACGCTTT
>NW_006434369.1:1689719-1690953 GCF_000325575.1 Pteropus alecto
TTTTTTTTTGCCATTGCTTCTGCTTGTAAATTTTTTTTCAGTTAGTTGTAGGGGTTGGGATGACTATCAACTGTTTAGACCCTGGAAAAGTGTGATATTCACATAGAGGGTATAATTCTAATGTCATGAGATAGTGGGTTAGCCAGGGTTTTCCAAAGAAACAGAACCAATAGGAGATAGAAGATAGATAGATAGTAGATGGATAGATAGATAGATAGATAGATAGATAGATAGATAGATAGATACATACATACATACATACATACATACATACATACATACATACGTACGTACGTACATCTCAATTACGGAGGCTGACAAGTCCCATGATTTGCAGTCAGCAAGCTGGAGAGCCAATGGTATGGTTCCAGGAGGCTCGAGACCTGGAAGAGCTGATGTTTCAGTTAGAGTCCTAAGGCAGGGAAAAAAACAATGTCCCAGTGTGCAGGCAGTCAGGCAGGGGGAATTCTCTCTTATTGGGGAAGAGTCAGCCTTTTTGTGCTATATAGGCCTTCAATTGATTGGATGAGGTCCACATTAGAGAGGGCAATCTGCTTTACCCAGTCTATTGATTTAAATGTTATTCTCATCCAAAAATCGACTTTACAAAAACATCCAGAATACTGTTTGACCAAATATCTGGGCAACTCATAGCCCAGTCAAATTGATGTGTGAAATTAACCATTACAGACAGTTACCAACAGTTCTGCCTTAGATAAATAATTTCATTCAAGGATGGCTTAATGTATAGGTTGGATAAATAGCCACCCAAGAAGGTATTTCAGTGGAAAATCCTCCCTTCTGATATCTTACCACCTCAACCAATAAATAACAGCCAAGCTTCCTTAGTTAGGACTCATCCCTTTAGATTATAATATATATTTTTCTAATTAAAATGCAGACTATCCAAGAAGACATTGTATTGATTTATTATTAGACAATAATAACTTACAGTTAGGTTCTTTATACTAGCTTTTCTAGTAGGTTCGAGGAGATTTTAACATGGGCAGGAGGGGTTGGAAGAGGGAACTTTTTAGACTTGAGAGTTCCTTGAGAGTATCATCTTGCAAACACTCTTAGGAATTAAAAAAAATATTTCGTCATTTTCAATGGTATATGATATACAAGTTATTTTACATAAAGCATAGTTTTTAGATTGATACGTTATTGGGAGGGAATTATAAGTTTCATGTTTAATATGATCTTCAATAACGTCCAGGAATAACAGCAAAAT
>NW_006434369.1:1693871-1705457 GCF_000325575.1 Pteropus alecto
GCGGCTTTTAAGATTCTCTCTTTGCCTTTGACCGTTGCCATTTTAGTTATGATGTGTCTTGGTGTGGGTCTGTTTGAATTTCTCTTGTTTGGGACTCTTTGTGCTTCCTGGACTTGTATGTCTAATTCCTTTGCCAGGGTAGGGAAGTTTTCTGTCATTATTTCTTTAAATAGATTCTCAATCCCTTGCTCTCTCTCTTCTCCTTTGGATACTCCTATTATGCAGATATTATTACACTTCACGTTGTCCCAGAGGTCTCTTAAACTATCCTCATTTTTTAAAATTCTTTTTTATTTTTGTCATTCGGATTGGGTGTTTTCTGCTACCTTGTTTTCCAATTCACTGATTTAATCTTCTGTTTCATCCAATCCGCTGTTGAATCCTTCTAGTGTACTCTATATTTCAGTTATTTTACTCTTCATTTCTGTCTGGTTCTTTTTTATGGTTTCTATGTCCTTTTTTATGGTTACTATCTGTCTGTTGAGGTTCTCATTGTGCTCATCCATTCTCCCCTTAAGTTCATTGAGCATCCTTATAGTCATTGTTTTGAACTCTGTCTCTGGTAGGCTGCTTGCCTCCATTTCATTTAGCTTATTTTCTGGAGTTTTCTCTTGTTGTTTCATTTGTAGCATGTTTCTTTGTTTTCTTATTTTATTAACCTCTCTGTGTTCATTCCTATGTGTAAGGAATATTTATTTCGTCTCTCGGCCTTGGCCAGATGGTCTAATGTGGAAGGTGTCCTGTGTGGCCCAGTGGTGCTCTCTCCCTGATCCCTTGTGCTGGGAGCTCTGGACCTTTGTGTGGGTTATGTGTGATCTTCTGTTGTTTCCAAGCCTTTATTGTTGTTAGCAGATCAGTGGGTGGGATTAACGTTCAGGCTGGCTAATTGTGTGAATTGGCTGCACCCGCAGGATAAGGGTTGTTGTGTGGGGGTTGACCCCACTGAGAGAGATTTGCCCTAGCGGGCTTGTGTACTTGCTGTAACCACCCTTTGTGTGTATCACTACTGGATATAGTCAAGAGTTGCTCCATTGTGGTCTGGTGCCAGCCTCCAGATGCACTGGTTTTGTGGCCCCTTGGGAGGGGCTCCCTCATAGGCCAAGATTAGCCTCTGCTTTTGATTGCTCAGGACTACCCAGAGAGAACTACAAAGCAATCTGCTAATGGTTGTTGCCTATGCTGGATCTCTGAAATGTGACTCACAGCACTGGTTTTTGCTGGAAATGGAAATGTAACTTACACCACTGGCGCTGTCGCTGGGATTGGAAACGCCGCTCACAGCAATGGCCGCTCCACTGTGAAGAGTTTTGTTTCTGAATCACTGGGAGCAGGGCTTGGCAACCATCCAGCAACAACTGCTCTAGACGGTCTGCAGGTTGGGTGGGACAGGGTCTCAGAGAAACAATGGCAGTCAGATCAATACAGCCTCAGTCTTGCTGTAAATTTGGTAACTGTTGTGAGTTCCCGCAGAAAACCCAGATCACAGCAAGACCAGCTGCTGTGTGGGACTAGCTCACAAGTCCCTGATATCTGCCCAAGTTCATGGTGATAGTAGCGATCTGCCTAACCTTATCTCTGAAATGTGGCTCACAGTGCTGGCCGCTGTTGCTGGGATTAGAAATGCCGCTCACAGCAATGGCCGCCCAGCTGTGAATACTTGGTTCTGAATCACTGGGAGCAGGGCTTGGCAACCATCTAGCAACAATTGCCCCCAGCAGTCTGAAAGTTAGGTGGGGCAAGCTGATCCCCTCAGACCAGCTCTTCCTAATGGCTCTATAGGAGGGGTCTGCACAAGCTGGCATGGTCTGTAGATTATCCTGTAGTGGGGCCGGAATAAGGCACAATGGTGGCTGCCTTTCTAGGCCTCCTTCTGACGCCAGGCAATGGAGACCTTTTCAGAACGAATCCCACGGGAGCCTCTGACCCACCTCCAGTGTCCAGGGTGAGCGCCTTTGCAGGTCAGAAAGACTTTGTGCGGTCCTTCAAAGGGATGTCTAGGGGTTTAGTCACCCTCTGTCTCACCCAGATGGCTGGAATCTTCTCCAGTTTCTACAGTCAGAGTTATTGGAATGTCCTCTTGCCTGGGCGGGGACCTTGGGCTGGAGAGCCCCTAGATGTGACCAGGAACCCCCTCTCCCTCAGGAGAGCCTCTGCATCCTTGCTCTCCCTCCTTGTGATCCTCCACCACCCGCAGTTGCAGGTCCGGCCCGATTTGGGACTTTTCTCCTTCTACTGGCTTCAACGTGGCTCCTTTATATTATCAGATGTAGATGTTACGATTAGCTAGACCTCAGGTGATTCTCTACGTTGATTATTTTATAATTTGATTGTAATTTCAATGCAGTCCTCCAGCTCTTAGATGTAAGTTTAAGCAGAGTTTGGTGATTTGCAATGAGTATCCTCAGGATGTCAACTTCTTCCGAAACTGTAAGTTTAAATTCCAAAGTTTTCTCCGAGGGAAGTTCAGCAAAAGCTTGAGACTTTCTTTCACAGAGCCATTTGGTGGGGATATAAAGAGAGAGGGCCTAAGATGGAAAGATTCTTGAGGCAAATGGTAAATCAGTTGGCAACTCGTTTCTACCTCCAAGACTTTTACCGGCTCTCAGTGCCTCCAAAAGGGTTCCTCCATCAGGGTCTTCCTCAGGATCTGCCAACTCCCAGGCGTCAGCCAGCAGACATCTAACAGCCTTCCCCCTCTTTAAACATGTAGTTTTAATTTCTTGACACTGGAAAGTCCCTAATGTTAATATGCAAGATAGTATCACTAAAATTACTTCAAGTTTAAGGTATGATACATCTTAGCTCAGAAGAGATATAGTTTCCTTTTTCATGTATATGCTTCAAGGGTAAAATGAAAAAGAAAAAAAAAAGATTCCAGAGAAAACTCCATACCATGTAATTAAAAGATATGCTTCACCAACCTTCCTTTAGGAGTAATTTTATTATGATAACTATTGCATAAAATATCTAGTAGTAGTCTATACAACAGTTTCTAGATCATTAGAATTTGGAAGATTTTTTAAAAAAACAATGAAAATACTATGTCTTTATGTTAGTTTAGGTATTTCTTACTGTATTTGACTTAACAAAATCAACTATGCTGAGATATAGACATATCCTGAAAACTTATTTCTTACCGGTGCCAAGTCCATTGTGAGCCCAGTAACTCTACAAAGTGGTTCCCTTTCCCACCAGTGGCTCCATTTCTAAACATGTGACTTCTATGGTTGCCATGAAAGGGAGAGTGTGGAGAACTCTCTCATTCTTAAATGCCTCTTCCTGAAAGTGACACATATCATTTGTGCTCATAGACCATTGGACATAACAAAGTTCATGGCCCTATCTGAAGGCTTGGAAATATGGCTCTACTCTGTGCCCTGGGAAAGAGGAATAATACTTACAGAATTGATATACCTCATCTAAATTTCCTATCAGGTGAATTTATTTTAAGTGAATCCTATTTTCTTTCAGCAGCATGTAAAAATCAAAGTACATTCTACCTGGAAATTTTTTTTACCTGGACTAACACTTTAGTATATTTTTATTTTTTTAACGACATTAAGATTTTAAAATATCATTAGAGACATGAACACTTCTGCTTCTGAGTATGAGGTGGTGGTAGCAGAAAGCTATCACAACAATAAAAAAAAAAGATTACAAATATAGTATTTTTTAAGATATCAGATTGCTATAAAAGCATTTAAGACTAGAAATAACACATTAGCCATCTTTCTGCCTGGGAGCATTTGCTGAGTCTGGGCATAGACTGTCACAAGTAAATGAAGGGGAGAAACAGAATTTTGTAGATCCATGTTGATCAGTACAGATAAAATGGAATCTACAGGATCATCAAATAGCCATCTTCTCCCACAGGATATTTGCTGAGTGCTAGGGCAGCACAGGAAACTGAGCTACAAAGACAGAGAGAAATCAATTGCATACCAAGTCATGTTAGAGAAAGGCGCATGCAATGAAAACCCAAACGAACAACAACAACTAATACATATATACATACGGTCGTGTGTCACTTAGCAATGGGGATATAGTCTGAGAAATGCATTGTTAGGCAATTTTGTCATTGTGCAAATTTTATAGAGTGCACTTACACAAGCCTAGATGGTGCAGCCTACTACACACCTATATACACGGCCTATTGCTCCTAGGCTACAAACCTGTATGACATGTTACTATGCTAAATACTGTAGGCAATTGTAACACAATGGTAAATACTTATGTATCTAAATATAGAAAAGGTATACGCAATTGGCATCACAGATTTGTTTACACCAGCATCACCATAAACACATGAGTAGTAGATTGTGCTACTACTTGATGATGGCACTAGATAATAGGAATTTTCCAGATCCAATATAATATGAGACCACTGTAGTATATGTGGCCTGCCATTGATAGAAACATCATTATGCAGCACATGACCATGTATCTGTGTGTGTGTGTGTGTGTGTGTGTGTGTGTGTGTGTGTGAATAAAATCTTCATTTTAAAACATTTGCTGGATGTTGAACCTGAATGAGGAGGGAAGCTAAAACAGCCAAGCCTCAAATCTCCGAAGATCAGAACTTTAAGGGTGGAGGGGACAGGGACAGAGACCCACCAGTCTCTCAAACAAAACTATAGGAATGCCATGCCTAACAAAGAAGCTGGGCTTGAAACACAAAATGAAGTCTGTTGAAGTCTCCTGGTACTTAGAAGATGAAGTCAATGATGGATAGGATCTGTAACAAACACGAGGTCTGACCCTCAAGACATTTGAAACCATAGATGGACTGAGTCTAACTAAAGGTGTGAGCCAACCCCAAATAGCACCATTCTTGGTTAAGTTGAGATGATCGGTCTCTCACCATGTCCCTCTCTGGAGGAGAAAGAATAACAATTTCAATCTCTATAGTTTTTTTTATATACAGCATTCATCATACAATACCAAATTATGAGATGTGCAAAGAAGCAGGAAAATGTAACTGATTAAGAGAAGTAGACAAATAGAAGCAGACCCACAGATCATTCAGAGTTGGCAGACATGGACTTTATGTATTATAAATATTCTTAATAGAAGAAAATGTAGAAAAACTAGATGAAAAAATAAAGTATTTAAACTAATTGGAATCTTTTGAAAAGAAACAAATGGATTTTCGAGAAATACTAAGCATACTGTCTTAAATTAAGAACTCATTGAATGTTTTACATAAAACTAGAAAAAAAGAAAGGACAGGATTAGTGAATCCAAAGACAGGTCAGTAGAAAATATATAAATGTAAGTACAAGAAAAAAGAAATGGAAAGGATAAAACAGAGTACAAGGGGTATAAGGGATACAGACAAATGGTTTAGCATTGTGTTACTAAAGTCCTATAAGGAGAGAAGAGAGAGTGGGTCAAAAGTGATATTTGAAGAGATGATGGCAGAGTTTTATAAAAATGATGGTAGCTATAAATCCATAGGTCCAAGAATCTTAGAGAACTTCAAGAAGCTTAAAATCAAAGAAAACTATTCCTAAGAATATTTGTGAAAACCAAGAAAAAAATCTTAAAAGCAACGGTGGGAAAAAGACACATTATATTAAAAGAAGAAAGAAATAAAACTTATGACTAACTTTTTAACAGAACTATCGAAGTCAAAAAACAATAAAATTACATCTGTAAAGCTGTGAGAGATAAATTAAAAAATCTCTCTAGCTAGAATTCTAACAAATGAAGAAAATGAAAGTTAAAAATAAAAAGAAATTAGACAAACAAAAGCTAAGAGATTTTGGTTTTGTCAGACATACTCTGTGAGAAAAATTAAAAGTTCTCCAGGATGAAGGAAAAAGCACAGAAGTTAACAAAGGAATGAAAAACATAAGAAAGGTAAATATATAGGTAAATGTAAAAGAATATTGACATTTAAATCAATTATGGTAATTATGTCTTAGGGGTTTTTATATAGAAGTAAAATATGTGGCAACAATAGCACAAATAGTAGGAGGGATGTGAATGGAGTTAAAATTCTGTAAGTTTCTTGCATTTTTGGAGAAGATGACTTTAATAAATCAAGGATGCATATTCAAATTTTCAGTGTAACCATTAAACCACTAAAATAACAATACAAATAAATATAACTAAAAAGCTAATAGAGGATATAAAATAGAATATTAAAAATATTTGATTCAGAAGTAGACAGAGAAAGAAAAGGAAAAGAGCACAGACAGAATAAATATAAACTAAATAGTAAGGTCACAGACTTATAAGCAAACCAAATCAGTAATGACATTGACCATAAATGGAGTACACACTCCTATTAAAAGACCAAGATTGCCAAATTGGCTTTTAAAAGGACCCAACAATATGCTGTTTACATAAGAAACATTTTAAATATAAGAATATAGACAAGTTAAAAGTAAATAAATAAGACTATGCAGTACAAACATTAGTGAAAGGAATCCAGTGTGTCTATATTAATATCAAAGAGAATTTAAGGTAAGAAATATTCATTGAGTTAGAGACATTTTATTATAATAAATAGATCACGTCAATAGGAAGACAATAAATAATTAACTTGTGTGAACCTAATAACATAGCTTTAAAATATACATATAAAAAAAAAAGACAGCTAAAAATAAATCTACAATCAAAGTTGAAGATTTTAACACCTGTGAAGATTTTAACACAGAGTATGTGAGTGACTGAATAGATCAAACCAATAAAACCCCCTTAAGGATATGGAAGATTTAAACACTGTCAACTAATTTGACCTATTTAACATGGATAAAACTACATGCCTAAACTGCAGATCCACAATCTTTATTGAAATAGATTAAATTATGTATCATAAACCAAGTTTCAGTAAATTTCAAAAGAATAGTATTTCACAGAGTGTACTTAAGATCACAGTAGTATTAGATTAAAAATCAACGATGGAAATGTTGATTTTTATTCCAAAATGTTTCAAAATTAGTCAACATACTTTTAAATAACCCACATTCCAAAGAAGAACTCATATTAGAAATTAGAAATTATTAGAAGATTGGAAATTAAAATGTGACATATGAAAACTTATACTCACAAGAAGTTTTATACATTTAAATGCATGTTACAAAATAAAATTAAAGACCTTTTTGATTCCAACTGAAGAAACTAGAAAGAATAAATTAAACCCAATGGAAATAAAAGGAAGAATAATTATAAAGATAAGCTTAGAAATCAATGAAATTGAAAGCAGGTGCACAACAGATAAAAATAACAAGTTTGTTCTTGGAAGGGATTAATACCCCTGGCAAAAACAATCAAGAGAAAAAAATAAAATTCAAATTATCAATATCAAAAATAAAAAGTATAAATCCATACAGATTATAAGATATTAAAAATATAATGAAAAATATAATCAACAGCTGTATACCAATTAACAACTTAAAGAAAATAGGATAGTACAGCCACTATAGAAAACAGTATGGAGGTTTCTCAAAAAATTAAAAATGGATATACCTTTTGAACCAGCAGTTGCACTTCTGGGTATTTACCCACAGAAAACCAAAACAATAATTCGTAAAGATCTATGCACTCCAATATTCATGACAGCACAATTTACAATAGCCAAGATATGGAAGCAACATAAATGCCCATCAACAGACAATTGGGTAAAGAAATTATGGTTCATATATACAATGGAATATTACTCAGCCATTAAAAAAAACGAAATCCTCCTGTTTGCAACAACATGGATGGACCTAGAGATTATTATGCAGAGTGAAATAAGTCAGACAGAGAAAGATAAATACCATATGATTTCACTTATATGCAGAATCTAAGGAACAAAAAGAACAAATTAATCAAAAGAGACTCACAAATATAGTGGACAATTTGGTGACGGACAGAGGGGAGAGGGGCTGGGGGCTGGGAGAATTGGGTGAAGGATTAAAGAAGTACAAATTAGTAGTTGGTATTTGGGCACAGGGATGGGGAGCACAGCAGAGGGACTGCAGTTAGCGTTAATATGATGGCTAAGTGGAGGGCTAGGGGAGGGAGGTATTAAATAAATAAATTAAAAAAAATAAAATAGGAAAATTCTTTAAATGACATAATTTACAAATTTTGATACAAAAAGAAATCAGAATAGTTTTATATCTATTAAAGAAATTGAACCTATAAAGTAAAAACTCGTCCACCAAAAAAAAAAAAAAAAAAAAAAACAAAGGGCTTTAACATTTCAATTGATAATTTTTTTCCAAAACTGTAAGGAAGAAATACTAATTTTACAAGAAAAATTTCAAAGACTGAAAAAGAGGATGCTTCAGAACTGATTTTATGAGTCCATATAACTTTAATACTAAAACCTGGCAAGGATATTATAAGAAGAGAAAATTACACTTCAATATTCCTCATGAATATAGATGCAAAATTATTTTTAAAATATTACTAAATCAAATCCAGTAATATATAAAAAGGATAATATATCATGAGTAAGTGAGGTTTATTCCAGGAATGCAAGGTTGGTTTAACCCTTAAAAATAAATCAATATAATACACTACATTAACAGAATAAAGGAGAAAAACCATATGATAATTTCAATAGATGCAAATATTAAAAGTAAAAAGCATTTGATAAAATTCAGCATCCAGTTAGGATAAAAACTCTCGGCAAACTAGGAGTGGAAGTGAACTTTCTCAATCTGATAACTCTAAAATTATACTTACAGTACATTTTGAATACTTTCTGCCTGAAGTGGGAAGCAAAACAAGGATATCTACTCTCATCACTTATTCAGTCATTTTACTGAAATTCCTGGCCAATATGATAAAGCAAGAAAAAATAATAAAAGATATAAAATCAAAAAAAGGAAATAAAGCTGCTTTTATTCACGGATGACATGATTTTGTACATAGAAAATCCAAATAATCTACAAACTATTAAAATTATTAAGTGAAGTCAATGTAGTTAAGATGCGAAAATCTATCTTATTTCCATGTACTAACAAATAATATGAAATATAAATTACATACCATTTAAGAGTATCAAAATCATAAAGTACTTAGGAATAAATCTAATGAAAGCAGTGAAATCCTCTACTTTGAAAACTACAGAACTTTTCTGCAAATTTTAAAAGACCTAAGTTAAGATGTATACCTTGTGTTTACTTTGGAAAATTGAATGCTGTAAAGTTGTTGAGTTTTCCAAAATTGATCTATAGATTAAATGTAATCCCAAACAAAATTCCAGTTTTTTTGTTTTGTACAAAAAATTAGTCAAGCTGATTCTAAAATTGATGTGACATAGCTAAACTGATGATAAAATTAAATGGAAATGCAAAGGACCTATTAGTTGAAAAAAATCCTGAAGAAGGAAAACTAAAGTGGAGAATTTATTATACTACCAGATTTTAAGAGCTACAGTAATTAACAGTGTGGTATTTATGTCAGACTACATAAATTATAGACCAAATAAACAGAACAGAGTCAGAAATAAACTCAGACCTATAGAATTTTACTTGATTTATAATGAAGAAACCACTACAATTTTGGGGGGAAATGAAAGTGGGTTTATTTTTTCCCCAATATATGGTGTCAGGGAAATTATATATATACATGGGGACAAAATGAACATTGACTTCTAAGTCACACCATATACAAAAAATAAATATATTTTATATCACAGTCATAAATGTACAGGGAAAACATAGGACATATTTATGACCTTGGAGCAGGCAAATATTTCTTCCACAGGACAAGAAAATACTAAGCTGAAAAGAAACCAAATGCTGGTAGAAGATATTCATAATGCATTTATCCAATAAAAGATATATTTTTTTCCTATTTAAAAAGTGAGCAAAAGACTTGAACAGGCACCTCATAATAGAGGCTGTGCAAATTGCCATTAAGCATATGAAAAGATGTGTATCAGAGAAATATAAAATACAACCACAATGAGATACCTCTATGGACCCACAAGAATGGCTAAAATTAAAATAGTAACAATTACAAGTACTGGTAGAGAAATGAAACAGTTGAAATTCTCGCATATTTGGTGGGTATGTACATTGGTATAATCACTATAGAAAACTGTCACTACTTATTAATCTAATATGTCTAGCAAACCCACCTCTAGATATACACTCAGAAGAAATGAGTGTGTATATGCCCACAAAAAGGCATATACAAGAATGTTAATGCCCTCAAGTTGGAAACTATTCAAATGTCCATTAATAGAGAATTGGATAAATACCTTATGAAATTTTCATCTGATGGAATACTACAGAGAAACAAAAGAACAGACATATTGAGCAAAAGAAGATAGCAAAAAGAGTATGTATTGTATGATTTCCACTTATATGAAGTTAGCTCAAGAATAGGCAAATCTATTGGAGAAGTAGTTATCTGGCCATGAGGAGTTGACTGGAAATGGCCAGGAGAGAATCTCCTAGAATACTTGACATGTTCAATATATTCATTCAAGTGATGCCTACATGTGTATATAACTATGTAATAATTTATCAAGCAGGACATTGAAGATCAGTGCTGTTTATGCCTCTAATATATGTGTGCCTCAATAAAAAGATAAAAACAAACCAGAAAAAGTCAAAGATATTTAAAGAAAACCTACTTTTTGATACATTAAATTAGGAGTTAGCAAACATCTGTAAAGGGCCAGAGAACAAATATTTAGGCTTGCAGGCCATATTCTCTGTCACAACTACTTAACGCTGCTGCTGTTGTACAAAAATAGATATAGCCACTATATAAATGAATGACTATGGCTGTGTTCCAATATACTTTATTTACAAAACTAGGTGGCCAGCCACATTTGGCCTGCCAGGCAGAGTTGACCGAATCCTGCTTTAAAACATTAGCAAATATATCACTCTATAGTTATGATAAGTCAAAAATACAATTCCTTCTCCTGCAATATGAGGTTATTATAGTTAAGGTCTCTTTTAGTCTAAGTACAGCATGATTTTTTTAATGTATTCGGAATGTCAAAATAGGTGCATTTTTTTTTGCAATTACAGAGTGGTATTCAGTTAACAGAACAACAATTATTTTATATAAGCTATATCAGAGACAACTAAGGACTGTAAGTACCTAAATAAACACAGAAGTAAAGGCAAGTGAGGCTGACTGTCAAAGAGGAAGCCATGGGGTTGTGGATTGAGTAAATCTTAACAAAATGGAAGATGGTGGAAGAATGGGGTGATGGATTGAATAAGCTAAAAGTAAAATAGTTTTATTTGAGAATGGGATGTCTAATTTTGTGATTTTATAGGTTGCCAAGGCAGAGAGTTCAATGAACCACCTTAGCATTTTGGATGGTGCATCTAGTCTATGTTGAAGTTGTGTAAAATGATGATAGGAGGTAAATAAGGTAGACTGGAAGATTGGAAGCCATGTGTTGAAATCTCAAGTGAATGAAGTGACAGCAGATGACAATAATGAGGAGGAGCAAAGTATAACTTAGCTGAATGATGAGTTTCAAAAGACAGGGATACTTACAAGAGGGAGCAGGTTTAGTGTCTGACCCAACTACCAAACCTGAGGTAAGAATAATGTTTCCGCTTAAGAGGGCTGTAGGAGAAATGATGTTCTCAGACAGGCCTTAGGTTT
>NW_006434369.1:1705505-1708834 GCF_000325575.1 Pteropus alecto
GTTGAGCACAGAGCAGCCATTTTCAAGGGCATAATGAGGTCCTCAGTTGGGTCAGATAGAGTGATGGATGCAGAAAGCAGGCTGAAGCTGAGAGATAAAAGATTACTGGAGAGGCTTGTATGTCTGGCAGAGGATTTACTCCTGAAAGGTTTTAGGATGAAGGTAAGCACTTAGCTTAACGCTGAAGTCTAAAGGTTTTTATTTTTTTTTAAACAAAAAATATAGTAACTGTTTGGGACATTTTTATTTGAAAGCTACTCATTTTTAATTGGTTAATAAAAATACAGGTCAAATAATGAGTACAGGATTTCTGCTTGAGATGATGACAATATCTTGGAAATGGCTGGTGGCGATGGTTGTACAACCTTGTGAACATAATTCATGCCACTGAATTGCACACTGAAATATCGTTAAAATGGTAAATTTTATGTTATGTATATCTGCTACAATTCAAAAAATGCAAAAATTAGCAACAGTTGTAAATTAACAGTCCTTTGGCTAAATCTGCTTTCAGATACGTTTTCTTTGACCTCAAACTGTTTTTGGCCATCATTGTATGTAAAAAAAAAAAAAAAAGGAAAAAAGAAAAGAAATTAGTTTCTAACATTTAGAAATATGGAGATTTAATATAGAATCCTTTTAAAAAATGGGCTATCTAGTAACATCCCTACTTTGGTCTGACCGGCTGGAGCCAAAGAAAGTGTACTCCCCTTCTGTGAAGCCTGCCCCTGCCATGTTCTCGTCAGCATGGAGGCCTCAGTGCTCCTCTCGTTCAGATTGGCACTGCCTTGTTACTCTTTTCAGAATTCATAGAATGGTGAAATGATTTTATAGCTGTACCTCTATGTAAATGAGAAAATAAAAGGTAGATTGAGCAGGGAGTATCAAGAAAAATGGTGGAAAACACATTTCTTGGTTGGAAATGAAGCTGGGTGTTTAATGTGTAAACAGAGTTGGTCCCAAGAATACGATCTGGCCAACTTCAGTTATTTTTATTACCTGTTCAGTTCCTGAGGCCAGTTGTGTTTGCCTACCTGATTTACATAAACTGTTTATTACTTAAGTTTTAAAAAATTTATGTAAAGCTGAAAGCTTAACAGAATTTGAATGCCATAGAAAATCTCTAATTTTCATCAAATCTTTCTTTGATTAATAAAGTTATCCTGACTTTGAGCCTTTTGGGAACATCCGTAGGGTATAATAAATAAATAAATTAATTAATTAATTAAACTATTGTTCTCAATATTTATTCATGTAAAGAACAATGATCCATTTTCTGTTTTCTGTGTGTGTGTGTGTGTGTGTGTGTGTGTGTGTGTGTGTGAGAGAGAGAGAGAGAGAGAGAGAGAAAGAGAGAGAGAGCACAGATATACACCTTTTAGAGGTCACATATATCCGTCTTATTTGTTGGCATATAAACCCAATGTTTGTGCCAAATCAATCAGTAGAGATGGGAACATTAAATTATTGTGTGTCAACATTACTGTGAAAAAAAAGTTCTAGGGCACAAAATGGGCACGTACTGTTACCAGAAAAGAGTGTACTGACTTCTTTTTAAAAGTAAAAATGTAGTGAACACCAGATATTCTGGCACTGCCATTAACTCTAGTCTAAAATATCCTAACGCATCTAAATTTACATACAAGGTATTTTGCCTTTTTTTAGTTTATCTTTCAACTGAATGAACTTAACCTTTGGATATCTTTACTTAGTAATAGCAGCGAATTACCGTATCGGTGAATGAGAGTTGAAAACAATACTTAATGAGAATTAAAATGTTCAATTTCTAGAAATAGAGGATTGCCCCAGTAATATTGACCACAGTCTGACATCTGTAGGTGCCCTGTGACAGGAAATATACCCATGACCAGGCTAAGTCATATATAAGCTTACTGGATGTATTAGTTTCCTAAGGCTTCTGTAACAAAATACCACAGACAGGGTGGCCTTAAACAGCAGAACTCTTCTCTCCAGTTCTGGATGCTAGAAATCTAAAAGCAAGTTATTGGCAGGGCCATGCTCTCTCTGAAGGCTCTAGGGGAAAATCTGTTTCATGCCTTTCTCTAAGCCTCTGCTGTTCCCAGCAATCCTTGGCATCCCTTGGTTTGTAGACATAGCATTCCAATATCTGCCTTTATTGTCACATGGTGTATCCCTGTGTATCTTTTATCTGTGTGTCTTTTCCTCTTCTTATAAGGACAGTCATATTGGCATAGGGCCCTTCCAAATGCCCTCATCTTAACTTGATTACATCTGTAAAGACTCCATTTCCAAATAAGGTCACATCCACAGGAAACAGGTGTTAGGATTTCAACATATCTTTTTCATGGCACGATTCGACCCCTAATAGAGGAACGGAAGACTGGACAGACCATGATCATTGAATTAGCTCTTAGGTTAGACTACGGTCCACCCATATCTCATATCAGCCATGGCTGCCCTGTTTTCTTCCCTCACTCTGGTTTGAGCTATCTTCTACTTTATCCTCCTATTGTGACAAACTAGTCAATACCTGTCAACTTTCATCAATTCACACAAGTTCCTGTCTGTGACTAGTCTCCCTTGTAGCATGCTGTTTCCTTACCTCAAACCCTGGAGATAGAATCCCTAGATTGGAACCTCGAATACCATTGCTGTCAGTCATTTCCATCTTGTCTTTAATTCTTCCCTATGCTGCTTAGATTTTCTATTGTCATCACTACCATCACCTTGCAGCTCTCTTGCTCCATCATCCTTCACTTTCACACACTTGTTGAAACCCAAAATTGAATAAGTCCAACTATTTAGTTTCCGAGTTCACACCTGAGCAGCTGAGCACTGTCAGATGAAATCACACAACAGTTTAGTCACCTTTCTCTCAATTCTCTGCAGAGGCATTTCATTCTATCCATAAACTTCTTAATCCTGCGGCATCACCAATTTCCCCTCATTCACACCTTTCTCTTCAACTCTTAATTCACAGGGAAAATATACAGATACCTTCT
Organism: Pteropus alecto; assembly: GCF_000325575.1. Taxonomy (NCBI): domain Eukaryota; kingdom Metazoa; phylum Chordata; class Mammalia; order Chiroptera; family Pteropodidae; genus Pteropus; species Pteropus alecto. Next base: position 1,708,490 of record NW_006434369.1, read on the forward strand.
TAATTTCATGCCACCAAATCTACAAATCAGCCTTGATCAATACCCATCACTTTTCTTCTTCTCACTTGCAATGAAGGAAACAAAGTCCATGTCTGTTTAAACTGCTCCTTGCCATCTCTGAATTCGATCCCTTTCTGTCTTCTAGAGATAGCTATGCCTTTTTATAATTTTTCCCGTACCTTCATGTTTCATCCTCTACATTAGCTCTTTCTCTTCAAAATTTTAAAGTCTCTTTCATTTTCTATTAACAATTCTTCCCTTACCAAAAACTCCTTCTTTAACCTGTTAGTTACCTTTAGTTTTTAAAAATCATTCTAATATGCTTTCTACAGTATTTTATAGGCA